>NC_137150.1:112148277-112447137 GCF_951394435.1 Stenella coeruleoalba | reverse complement strand
CTTATTTCAAAAGCATAGGCGTTAGCACTACTATCTAAACACTGCATAATAATGACCTACTCTTCCTCATCTCCTTACTAACTAATCCTTCTGGTGTCCACCTTGACTATACCTTCTAATTCCTGAATCCTTTTGACCCACCACTTAGAAAGTGCTCTTGCTAAAACTTTGTACAAATCCTGTCTGCTCTCCAAATCCCTTGTCCACAAATCCTTTCAGAACCCATTACCCTGTCTGTTTGTACCATGTACGTGCCTGTTTTTGCAGAGGAATGTGTTAGAGAATTGTCGACTATTACAAATAATGGCATGGCTTCCTGGAATCTCATTTTTAATGAAACATCAATCAACACTTTAGCAAAACATATGCTATATAATAATAAACATTTATGTTAAAATATATATGATGGAACTGTTCTTTATATTTTTCTAAATAATAAATATATATGTGTATATATGTGTGTGTGTATATATATATATATATATATATATATATATTTACTTTCCCAGAGTTTTTATTAATAAATTAAGTTCATTTGTCTCCAATAATTCTGTTACTATTTTAGTAGACTTCAAAGATGAAATGTTAAATAATGGAGTTTAAATAATTAAATATAACATTCAATGAAAAAGGATACTAGGTGAGAGCCTACATTCTCGACCTTATATATTACTTAATAAGTGAAGGCCTGAGTGTATGTGTCATTTAAATATTTTCTGTCTGTACCTTATTTTTTTCAATGAGATTATAATCTCTAAAAGAGGGATCAAGTTTCCTACCTTACTGTTGCCATGGATAGATTTCATATGTAAAAATCTTAGCGATTTCTCAACTTCAACAACCAAACCTTAAACCTTGTTCTCATCCAGTGTTCCGATCTCAATAAACAATGAAAAGTAGAAACCAGTCTCGCTTGACACCCCTCTTTCTGTCCTCTAACCCTCCCCCAAGTTTCTTAAATCAATCTACTCATCTCACTCTCTACAGCCAACTACCATCCCAGATCAAAGTACTATAGATTCCCACCAGGATTTAGGAAAGCAATTAAATAGCTTCACTTCAATGCAGCCAAATAATGGCTCTGAAATACAAATACAATCTGGGTCCTCCCCTACTTCAGTGGCTCTTAAAGTAAACTCATCGCTCTTAAAATCTTTAACAAAACTTACAAGAGACAGTGTGTTCATTCCCCTATCTAGATCTCAGGATGCTTCCTGTTCCACTCCTTTCTCTGCTTTCTTCACCCCAGTCTTCTGTTAGTTCCACAAATATATTAAGCTTCTTCCTACCACAGGCCTATGCCTGCCACAGCGTCTGGGATCAAAAGGATCTTACCCTGGTTTATACCCATTCTTCTTTCAAATCTCGACCTTCCCTGATCTTTACCACAAAACTTAAATGCTTCTTTTTAGCAAGGGTATGAAACTACCTATGGTAAAATAATCAGAATTATATTTTAAATTTATTTGTTTGATGCTTTGAACACTGTCTGTCTTTCCCATCACTCTGTAAGATCTGTGGGTCTGATTTTGCTCATGGTTGCTTCCCTTATCCCTGGCAGAGTGCTGAACACACTACAGATACTCAACAAATTAGTGTTGAGTAAATAAAAAAATAAACAAAGTGCTAACAGCAAAACCCTATTTGAGTGGAATGATCTGAAGCTTAATAATCATGCACTGTACAAAGAGACTTTAAAAGATTTTATTTTTAAATTGTAACCATATAGGCGTACTGTTTAACCTTTACTAGACTGTAAGCTCTGCATGGGGTTTATTTACATCTCTAATTTGTAACTGCTGCAGTTATTATTTCTTAATGAATGATGAAACTAAAAGATCTATTATTTGCTTATGTCTACCATGAAGCAAAAAAATTATAATCTGAAATATTGAGTAATAGTTTTATAATCTGAAATATTGAGAAATAGCTTTAGTTCAGTGCATGGTATACAGCATACTATAAGTCCGTTAAATGAAACCAGGCTCTAAAAGAGGAGGAACTAAGCCAGCTACATGGGGAAAAAATTACTTGGAAACTCGTGGTCTTTAGCAAAGGCTATACTGAAGGCAAATGAAATTTAAATTGAATTTAAGATTACTCAACCACAAGTGCTGTATAGTTCAGAAAATAAAGCATTGTAATATATTACTGGCCCTTATTTTGGCTGTAATTATGAAAGATGGATGCTAATGAAGATCAACTGCTGAGGTAATATATATTTAATTTAAGCCAATTTTATTTATATTCTGTAAGTCTATTTCAGATAGGAAACGGGGATGTACAGGTTGCTATAAGAATACAAAGAGTGGGCACTTAACACTGCACAAGAAAGGCATACCGACACATGAAACTTGAGGTAGGTCTTGAAAAATGAGTCAGGAAGAAAAGAAAGGAAAGGATTTCACTCAGAGGCACAGCTACAAAAGCATGTGGTACACTGTGCGACCTGTAGGTAGGTTAGTACAGCCTCAGTATAAGGCAGGTGTCAGGTGGGCTTTGTACATCAAGCCAAAGTTCTGGAACCTAAATGAAGGCAACAAGAACATTCAAATATTTTAAGCAAGGGACTGCATGCTTAAGTTTGGTTTTTAAAGAGCTCACTCTTTTTTTTGTTTGTTTGTTTGTTTTTGTTTTTTTTTTTTTTTTTTTTTTGCGGTATGTGGGCCTCTCACTGTTGTGGCCTCTCCCGTTGCGGAGCACAGGCTCCGGATGTGCAGGCTCCGGACGCGCAGGCTCAGGGGCCATGGCTCACGGGCCCAGCCGCTCCGCGGCATGTGGGATCTTCCCGGACCGGGGCACGAACCCGTGTCCCCTGCATCGGCAGGCGGACTCTCAACCACTGCGCCACCAGGGAAGCCCAAGAGCTCACTATTGATGGTATGAAACTAGACTGCAGCAGCTAAGCTAGGAAGGGATTAGTTAGGACACTTTTACACTCTTTAAACAATAAATTCTGAAAGCTTGAACTTGGATCTTGACAGACAGACAGGAAGATAAAAGGAAGAATCTAGAGATATTTAGTTACAGTATCAACAGGACCTACTCACTGGCAATGTGGGAGAAGGTGGAAATGAAAAATGCACAAGATGGAAGAGAAGCAGAGGATAGAGAGATTCTGAGTTTCTGATCTGAGCAATGGGTGAAGGGCAGTCCCAATGAAGGTCAAGAATAAAAGAGTGGGATGTGGTGAGAGGAAGAAGGACAGAGATGATTTATTCAGCATGAGATGTGGAGAGTTTGGGATACTTCCAGAATATCCAAATAAGGACGACAAGTTGCCTATTAAATATCCAAGTTTGACCTCAGGAAAAAAATCTCAGTTGGATCCATATATGAAAATCAAGTTGGAGACTGAAACACTGGGAAAGAATAAAACTGCCTAGGGAGCGTGTATAGAGGAAGTAACGGCCAATTAAAGAACCTGGAGATCACCCAGGCTCCACGAAAGTGCAGTGGAGCTCAAGACTCTCTCCATCCCTAACCTACAGCCACGTATAGCTGGACCACAGCCAATATGACTTTTGGGAGTGGAGAGCTCAGGTCCAAGTTTTCACCATGATGTTTGTACAGCAGCATTCAGTAAAAGACTTTCAGCAATAAAAATGCTCTCTATTCTATTAAAGGCTAAATTTTCAAAATGCTCTGTGAAATATTCTTTTCTCAGATTGTTTACTCAAAAAAAGATCTGGGTTCTCAGGGCCTTTTAATCTTGCTAATGTACATTATGTGCTCTAGAAGAAAAGTATAATATGCAGCAATTTCTTAAACTTATTTGGCCACTGAACTCTATATTTTTCTTTTTATGGGACATACCACTGAACTTTGCTTCTGAGGAACACACTTCAAAAGAAAATACACTCTGTTAGCATATAATAACCTGAAGACAATGAACAGGGTTAGCAAAAAAAAAAAAAGAGTTACTTGGCTGTAGAGCCAAAACTTTTGGAAATCACAACAAAAAACATAGAAATGCCACATTTCTCATAACGTACAACCTTCAAGAAAGGAACTTTCCAATTCCCGAGTGATATTTATCACAAGTCATCAGTTAACCTCAATAATAACAATTATAAATTGCACTCATCATCTCTATTAAAAACTATAATAAATTATTCTTTATTATGTCTAAACAGGAAGAAAAGGAATGGAAAAGAAAACAAATATTAATTATCCACCATCTCCTTTGTCACAACAGCATCTTCATGAGGTGGGTGTTGTTATCTGGTACCCATATGGGGGAACTAAGCACTGGTGCTTGGCTGGAAGGTGGCAGTGCTGGGATCCAACCCTAGTCAAATTCAAAATCCTTGCTCTTTCCCACTATTCCATAAATATTGCTAGGATTAATTAGTTAAAATCCATTCTTGTTTCCAACACTGGAAGTTGTTAATTTTGATTACTTTTATTTAAAATGTAGATAATGAAAACAGTAAGAAGCAGTCAAACCTGATAACATCTAATGTTCTTTTCCCATGCAATCAGAGAATATCTAACTGTAAATCATATGGTTTCATAGTCAGTTAACTCAGTAAAGACTTTCATGATGAACGAATGAGAACATAAAGCATTCCTTGTGAGCTTATCTAAATATGAGCTTGCATTTCTGAGTAGCTCTCCTATTTTATCAGGTTTTAATATTTGAGAACCTCAGTTTCTACACAGCTTGCATAATTAAAATTAAATATCACTGATCCCCATTTTTTTTTCCACCAGCATGCTTTGAGGGAAAAACGTCACCCAACTTCTATCAATAACTGTGATTCACTTTCTCAAAGGAGGACCTTGAGGGAGTTACACCAAGAATAATTAGGGAAGAACATACTATATAAATCTTAGAGGTTGTGTCCATCTCCACTCTGTCACAACACCTCTCTTTATATAATATTCTTGACTCGCTATTCATAAAATGCCTTCTTTCTTCAATCATAAATTCTGAGTCCTATAAATCACCCAATAACCACCATTATAGTTATGCTAATTTGGGTATTTTTTATATAATAAGATAAAAGGTTTATATTACACTTGGCAAAACCAAATTCAAGGTTTCAACTGTATTCTGCATAAGAAACTAAAAAGTTACAAAGAAGAGAGGGTAAAAGGAAAGGGGATGATGGAGTGAGGCTTTAACAAGGAACTAGGATGATAATGTCAGCTGAATCCTGACAAGGCAAGGCAAGAATCCTGGTAGGACCTTGGGAATATAACGCAATTGACTTCGGGAAAGGCCAGCATCAGGGAAAAGGGCAGGGCAGGATTCCTTCAACAACTGCCCGGTTGGAAGATAAAATATAAACATGAGTGACTGAAATATCTAAATATTTACACAACCACAGCTGGAAAAAGATACACACGTAAGTGCTAAGTATTTCAAGGAAATATATCAAAGTCACATGAGATTTATTATGAGGAAACCAAACTCCTAGTTGGATGTAAACTGTTCCCCCCTTTAAGACATTGCATTTACAGAAACATAAGCAAGTAACCGTTTAAGAGACTGATTTGTTAATATTTTGCTGAGGTATGCAAACATACAAATATATAATTTTATTCTTTTTTCAAATGTATGATTTTATTCTTCTTTTCTAGTATAGCAGTAATACGTGTCTCAGGGTTTTGTTTGTTTAGGTTTTCAAGTCTGTTTCTTCTTAGCAGATTGAGCAAAGCAGTATTTATTTTATTAACAAAGTTTTGTTTTGATCCAAATTTCTTTTTCCTATCCCGTGGTAGGTAAAATGGAAAACCTAAATGATTAAAATATCCATTCGTATCATGTATCATATTAAAACATCTGCAGCACAAGAATGCCTGTAACATTGCTAAAAGCACAAGAGAAACAAGTTCAGTGAGTAGTTGACATATGCACAATGAATATTAACAGACAATTTGGTGACATTTGCCCAAAGGGGGGTGTGGAGAATATACATTTGCCTTGACAGCACACCTATATTTGTAAAAGAATACTTACATTCTTAAAAGAGCCTTGCCTCTTAACCTTTTTTATTTAAGCTCCATTTACATCTTAAGGAGCAAAAGGCCTCCAATTATTACCATAAATCCTATCATGGGCTCCAATCCTGTAATTTTCCTGTCAGAATTTCATCCTACAAGGAGATATTTGTTAAAAATAAGAAGACAGCACCCATTAATTACTCACTGTGCAGAGAGTAGACTTAAATATCCTCTACTGAGTTATACACATTTCCCAAATACTCATGCTTACTGTAACTATAAAAACAGAGCACACTCTACAGAAAAACTCGGTAATTTCACCTGAAATTTATATAGAGTAAAGGAATACAAGATGCATTAAAATAATTATATGATTAATGGATCAGGCCATTTTCCTTAGGTACTTTGTTCCTTCCTAATTCCCCTTGATTATAATCCCACCTAACAAATTGGGGAGAGGGATTATTTTCTAGTCAAAATTTAGAATAATCCCAATAATTAACTGAGTGCCACTGGTACTGTCTGTTATGATCTTCAATGATTACTAAAATAGACCAAAATGAAATTCTAGGAATGAATCCCTGGTATTTTTGTAATATTTCTACAGAATCTAATATCATATGGTGGTGTCCCCAGAGATGTGAGAAAGACTGACAGTCGCATAAGTTAAATTTTTGAAACAATATTGCTTGCCCTTCCCCCTATTTTTAATAATATGATCATGGAATACAAATATTGCAGAAGCTACATGGCATTAACTGCAAGAACTGCCTCAGCTGACTCAAATCAGCCAGGATTTCACTATAAGCTATAACTAAAGGGACTGGAGGGTTGAGTTGTTCAGTTGAGTTCATGCTTCCTATCTGCCCTTTAGTAAAATTTCCAATTAACATGCAAATAAGAGAATTTTATTTTCAATAAAATGCCAAACAAAATATTTGCATATCTTAAAGTCCAAATTCTCTCACTCTCTTACCCATTAGTTTACCTATATATCATGCCTACATTGCATTAAGACTTGTGCTAAGCATTGGCAACGCAAAGAAAAATGAAATAAAATTCCTAACCTTAACAGCCAGAAGTTCAACAAAAGAGACAGAAATATTAATAAGGATAATACTGAAAAATAAGAGCCATACAAGGAGAGGTAGGAGGAGGAGAAACTAGATTCCAGAAGAAGGAACTGCATTGGCAAGAAAGCATTATTTGTGGGGAAATTTTATTAAATCTAGAGAATGGATTCAGTTTGAATGGGTTTAAATCTAGGCTCTGCTACTTGTTAGCTGTGTGAACTTGGATAAATTGCTTCACCTCTCTGAAAGTTTCTTCCTCTGTAAATGAATATAAAAATAATACCTATACTTTAGAGGCTAGCATAATCCCTGAAGCACAAAATAATATTGCATTAACTCATGGGTTAGAACCATTAAGTAGTATTTTGGAAATTGGAATAAAGACCGTTGTTTGATTTTATGATTCTCTTCTTCTGGGATTACATTAGGACTCTTGTTAATTTATAAAGAAATCAATTATATTTTTTCCTAAATCTGTAAGAACAGTTGCAGACTAAGCCAGTCTCTAGTTTTAGTTGAGAAGTCAAACCAAAATAATTTCTCATTTACACAGTTCTTGGCAAGATCTGGCACAATTCCAGCAAAACAGTTTTCAAAAGAGGATAAAAAAAATAAAACAAAACTAGAGCACTTAGCACAGCCAACTGATTGTTTTACTAAGAATTATCAGATGTTGACGCTAAGGTCATCTATAATGAAGCATCTCTGTTCCGTGTGAAAAATATTCCATATAGATATATTGATTAAATATATTACTTTCAAAACTTTAAAAGACACAGTAATGCTTTTAAAATAATACAGATTATGGTTGAAAGGGCCAAGATGGTGAAGTAGAAAGACCCTGAGATCATCTCCTTCCAAGAACACACCAAAATTGCAACCCTTTACAGGGCAACTATCTATGAGAGTGACCTGAAAACTAGCAGAAAAGATCTTCTATAACTAAAGATATAAAGAAGGAACCAAAATGAGACAGATAAGATGCACAGAGACATAGTACAGTCAAGACCCACACCCCCAGGGAGGTGACCCACAAACAGGAGGAGAATCACAACTGCTGAGGTTTTCTCCAAAAAGCGAGACGTTTAGGCCCCCATTGGGCTCTCTAACCCAGGGGCCCTGCCTGGAAGAAGAGCTCGCAGAACACTTGGTTTTGAAGGCCAAAGGGGTTTAGATACGGGAGAGTCAGAGGGCTATAGAAAACAGACTCCTCTGTGAAAGGGCATGCAAAAAATTCACACCCTCTTGAGTCCCAGCCCAGAGGCAATAATCTGAAAGGAACCTGGGTCAGATCCACTTGCTGATCTTAGAAAAACCTCCCAGAGAGGCAGGAGGCAACTGGGACTCCCCTGAGGACATAAATGCTGGCAGTAGCCATCTTGGGGAGCTCGTTATACCATGAAGACACTGGTGTAGGCAAGCACCATTTTGGAGTCCTCCCTCTGGCCTATTAGCGCTAAAGGCTTACCTGGCCACCAGGGGGGGCGGCCCAGCACCAGTCACCACACAAAGCAGGGCTTGGCAGTCAACCAGACCACAAGCCCACCCCGCCTACCAGCGCACCCACGGCAGTTAGCCCTGCCACAACAGAGGGGCCCAGGTAGCCCACACAGGGGACACCCCAAGAGCATACAGCTCTGGTGAACAGAGGGGAGCATGCTGCTGGGCCCCATAGGATGTCTCCTATGTAAGGACACTTCTCCGAGACTGGGAAACGTAACCAACCTACCTAACTACATAAATATAAACACAGAGAATTAGGCAAAATAAGGAGGCAGAGGAATATGTGCCAAATGAAGGAACAAGACAGAATCCCAGAAGACCTAAGGAAAGTGGAGATAACCAATCTACCCAATAAAGAGTTCAAGGTAATGATCATAAAGATGTTCAATAAACTGAGTGAATAGTCATATTGTTCTCTTTTCCTTTTCATTACAAATATAAAAAATCCTATCGGTAGCAAGAATACAGATACAGTTGGTAATTGTGTAGCATAACATTTCAAGTCAACTCTCTATAGATATACTAAGACTATCAAAATTCACAAATAATTCTTTATTTATTAATGCTCATACTGATGAACCAAGATATTTAGGTCTGAACATAGAATCGCTTATTTCAGCTTTTAGGACTGTTTTTTATAGGCAAAGCGTTTTGGACAATATTTTGAACTGTGAAAACAGTATATGGGTCGTCCTGTGAATATTTTTTATTGCTATAGAAATATAGTTCATCCTAATATTGGATTTTCAACATACTGGAACAAATTATGTGGCATTCCAATCAATGTTAATTTATACTTCATTTCTTTGGATATAATACAGAAACAGCAAATGGTTATAAATTTTAGCTAACTACTTCAGTACACAGAACATGAGAAGACTTTCCTTATTGAAATAGCAACACAAAAACACTCTTATAACTGTATAAAATAAACCTGGCTTACTAATCTTCCTCTGTCCTGAATTCAGATTTCTAGGGGAAAACCTTTATTCTGAAAATAATCTTATTTTTGTGCTTAAAAATATGTTTTTAAATCATAAATTAAAAGTACATAAAAACAAATATGGATAAAATACAATTCCTTAACTGTACAGAAGTTTTTAAAAAATGATTATGTAAAGTAATATTTATCAATTCTTTCCCTAAAGAGTTACATTAGATTTTCATAGAATCTGTATAGATATAATTTACTTAGTCAATAACCTTTAATCAATTAAAGTATTAAAATAAAACTTTCAACTTTATTTCTTGAATTAGTCATGCTTGAGCCATATTTAGAGAACTCCTGAATCTAGGTTAAGTTATTAATGTCTGCAAGATAGAGTATGGAATTGCAATTCTAAAATTAATGGTCTAAAGAGTCTAAAGACAATTACTCTTTTGGAAAACAAAACACTTAAAACAACTTTTAAAAGATTACTGAGAAATCTCTATAGGAATGCAGTCAACTTCACTCATTTTAAAACACAGTCAATACTTCTGACATGAACAAGAATTTCTAAACAAACTCTTTTACAATTAGCAAACTTTCATCTTTACCTCTCCATAACTTCCCCATTTCTCTCTCATTATATCTCAAATTTAGTTCTTACAGATTCTAAAAGGCACCCTAATAAAAAAATGCTGAGAGGCAGATTCTAATCCTTTGACATATGAGATATGGGGATTTAAAAGCTATCCTATATGTTAACTTAAAATCGACTCTGTAATCTTTATTTTCTAAAGAGATAAGTAAATACTTCATCAATCCACAACAAAGTTCTGTGTAGTTGATCTAACAGAGAAAAATCCATGTACATAAATTATTGCCATATGTAAATTTTGATGCAAAATGATAAAATTCCAAAAAATTCTTCTGAGGATTTTTTTCTTTTTTGCACTCTGACTTGAGATTTGTAACTCTCTCTCTCTCTCCCTCTCTCTCTCTCTCTCTCTCTCTCTCCTTCTTTTGCAGGTACGTTTGGAATTTTTTTTTCTTGTGGAATGGAGGTCTGTTGTCACTTTTTCCTGAGGGCTTTTTATTTTGTAATTGCAATAATATGTCCATATGAATTTATCATTTTGTATGTTAATGTAACTTTAAAAAGGAAATATAATACTTTTAATCATTATTTTGATGGTGGTTTAATTTTGAGGGGAAAGCGCCATAAAATCAGTTTTGATTAGAAAGCATTTATAATATTGAAATACTTCTGCTTAGTTACTAAATAAAAAATAACTGAAATACTTCTACATCTCCAGTGCCTACAATAGCATCTAGCACTCAGCAGGTATTCAACAGAATTTGTTGAATGAATAATCAGATAATGGGAAAAAAATGATGGGTGCCCTCACACGTATTTATAAATAGTTTAGAACATGGTATAGACACACATCAATGCTTGAAGGCAGTCAGTGCCCACCCTCCCACCCCCTCCCACCCCCCAACCCCCACCCCTGGGTTCAAGAGAAAGTAATGGAAATCTTTACTTCTGCTTCTGGGAAGCAAACATCCACAGGAAAGGAGCCCTGAAGCAATGGCCTCCCTGAAAGGATTTGGAGATACACTGGTCCATTTGAAGTAGGGAGCTTTCTTTAAAATTAATTCCAAGACCTTTGGAACCTGTACACAGTATCATGTGCAGCACAAATACAAAGATTAACACAAGTGTAAGTTGCACAATTCTAGCACAAGAGATAGACTGAGAGAAAGAGAGACAGAAGGAGAAAGAGACCAAGAAAAAAGATGTAAAAGGAATATTAATGTCAATTTCTTAGGCATTGTTGAAAATTCTCTCTAATTTTCTCTAGTTTTTAAGTATTCCATGATGTTCTGGTATTATTTTCATAATAAAATATTTTATTTTAGAAGTGTGAAAGCCAACAAAATGTTTTGGAAAATATGGAGAAAATAAAATTCAACTTTTGCTAACTCTTTAGCATTCATTTATTCACTCAACAAATATGTACTAAGTACTCACACTACACCAGGTCTTTGCTAGATGCAGGTAATACAAGAGTGCAAACAAAGAAACAAACAAAAACAGTAGTACCTGTCTTTCTCTCTCTCTCTCTCTCTGTTACTAAAAATGCAAAGTTAATGTGAACGACACACAGCTAACACTGTGTGCAGTTAAACAATGCATATGCACTTATATACCTTTTAGCCAACATTACACTTTTTTGTGAATACACAAAAGCAATCACTGAACAAATGAAAGAGTTGTATATGCAAAGCTGTGTGCAACATAGTTAGAATTAGTGGAAGCAAATGTACTCCATGCAAGATAGAATGAGCAGAAGCAAATGTCTTCAACCAAAAATAAACCTTCCTGGAAAGGTTGAAAGTCTGTATGAGATTTAAATGAAAAGAGGCCACAAACCCTGAGGCGCAGAGCTGCTTGGTCCTGCCCTGTGTCATCACTAGGAGTTCAAAGACTGGATATGGATTTAAACCTATTAACAGGTATCAATCGCCTCTTCTCTTTAGGAAACAAATAGACCTAATTATTTTACTTATCTTCGATACATTACAAGGTAATTCCTAGTTTGTCACTCAGGGAAAGTCTTTTTTTTTTTTTTTATCTTAAATAAATTTTCTCTTCACATTTGACTATTTTTGAGCAATTCTGAGACCTTCTATTAATAATAAATTAAGACCCAATTACATTATCAAAATATATTTACATTTTTCCTACTCAGCCTGTTAATAACTAGTAAAATATTTCAATATAATAGGTATTTCTCTAGCTTTCTGCTAGCACTGAAACAAGAACTGAGATGGAGAGGGATGAAAGTTGTTTTTGTTTGTTTACTTGGCTGATTTTTTGTTTTATTCATTTTAGAACTGTATTTATTTGTAACTATATTTATATAATGTATTATATTATATATTATTTATTTATAGAATATGGTCTTTTGAAAAAGTAAGGGTACTTTTCTTTTGAAATAAGTATTTTGTTTACTACAAGTATGTATAAAATTGCATCTAATGTTTTCAGAGACAAATATAGGCGCATCAAAATAAAGCCTTCCAAAATATCAGGTACAGGCATTCCAAACTGGAGTAGTAATGACCCACTCAGTAGGTAACCTTTAAAAAAAATTTTTTTAATATGAAACATTAAATGAAAGCAATGAGCCTCAATATGTGATCCATCTTTATTTGTTTTAGAGGTTTCTCTAATTTCTAAGTATTCTTTATTTTATTTTTCTGCTTTAGAAAAACTTGGGATGAGGTTAAAAGTGTAGATAAGTGGTTCCTGACCTATTCAGTCATGCCTTTTGGGTGTGACGACTTCTAAGTGGTACTTTACACAATGTGATTTTAATGAAATCTAAAGTTTGAGAACCACTGAACTAGAAGCTGAGCCTATGATGATATATATTTCTCATATTATTGAGTGTTCTGAAATTATACCATTTTTACAATATTTCAATGACTATTAATGTTAATACTAGCAAATAGTTATACAGTGCTTACTATGAATTCCACACTTTTCTAAGTGTTTCAAATACATTAACTCATTTAATTATCACACAGACACACAAAAACTGCAATGTTATTATTAATCCCATTTTATAGATGAGAAATTGAAGCATAACAATGTTAAGTAATTCACCTGAGGTCACACTGCTAATATATGAGAGATCTGAGTCATGGTCTCAGGTAATTTGGCTCCAGAGTTTACATTTATAATAGCTATTCTCCACTTAACTATTAGCAGAACCTTAATACAACATTTAGTGTAATCATGTATTAAAAAATCTAAAATATATATGACTAATGTATACTTGCAAGAATACGCTCTTCAAAGAGAATATTTTACTCATATACTTGTGCATTACGAAATCACTGAGTCAAGAAATGGAAAGAAAATGGCAAATATTGTTCCAGGGGTAGGAAGTATAACAACATAACTTGAGCTGTTGTCTCAACTTTACTCAAGTTAAAAATTAACCTATAGTATAAACAAGCCTCTCAAAACCGACAGCCAAAAAGTTATGCTTCCTTTTATATATTACTTTTATAAATAAAAAATATACAAAAACTGATACAAATTAAAATAAATAATAAAAAATGCATTGCAGAAAATGTAGAAAGTATGGAGTAAAGTAAATAATAAAATACTTACTTATAATTCCATACACCTACAGAAAAAAACAAGGCTATTATTTTAATACCCTTCCTTCCAATATTATTCTATTCATTTTTACATGATATATCCTAAAATCAATTTTTTCTTACAGTAAACATTTTGCCCTTTCACTAGGAACTCATGAAAAACATATTTTTATGTTTTTTTATGTATAAAAACCATAAAATTTTAAATGTATAAATAATATATCTCATTGATGTGCTACAATTAACTGAACTTCCTTATAGGAAGTTTATTACCAAATTTTTAGGATTATCAAAATCTAAAGTTTAACATAATTGTGTATACACCTTCATTCATGTATTAAATTATTTCCTGAATATACCATCTTAGTTATGGAATTTGGGGACCAATGCGTTTTTAAAAGTTTAAGTGTTGATGCATATCTTCAAAAATACATTTTTAAAGGTATTTTTTAAAAAATTTCAATAATTCCAAAAATACTTAACACCTTGTTAAAAAATGCTAAATTCCAACTTTTTTATCTGTAACCTACAGTTGTCTGGTACTTTGATTATAATACTGCCTTTCTAAAATGTTACTTTAAAATTCTCTATAATCCTTTAATATACGGAAATGAAAATTAAGTATGAATATACTATTAAGTATATGATTTTTCTTTAATGCTATATTCCTAGTTACATCACTTTAAAAATATGCTTATTTGTGCCTTCAATTTGGTTCACACTGTTCAGAACCTTCCTGCAAAATACTAATGACTACTCAAACCCCTATTTTCATTACAGATTATACATTAAATTTACAGGATTAAATTTACATTTAAACATTTATTAATTCTCAAAACAACTTTAAATTCTAGTCTCAGGAAATCTGCAAGTTTTAATTCTTATTCATCCATTAGCCACACAAACTCAATGGTTTGAACATAATTTTTGTATCTGTCTCTTAGAATAATGGAAATAAAAGCAAAAATAAACAAATGGGACCTAATTAAACTTAAAAGCTTTTGCACAGCAAAGGAAAACATAAACAAAATGAAAAGAAAACTTACACACTGGGAGAAAATATTTGCAAATGATGTTACTGAGAAGGCATTAATTTCCAAAATATACAAAACAGCTCATACAACTTAATATCAAAAAGCAAACAACCCCATCAAAAAATGGGCAGAAGACCTAAATAGACATCCCTCCAAAAAATACATACAGATGGCCAACAGGCACGTGAAAAGAGGCTCAATATTGCTAATTATTAGAGAAATGCAAATCAAAACTACCATAAGGTATCACCTCAGACCAGTCAGAATGGCCATCATTAAAAAGTCTATAAATAATAAATGCTGGAGAGGGTGTGGAGAAAAAGGAATCATCCTACACTGTTGGAATGAAAATTGGTGCAGTCACTATAGAGAACAGTATGGAGGGTCCTTAAAGAACTAAAAATAGAGTTACCACATAATGCTGCAATCCCACGCCCGGGCATATAGCCAGAGAAAAATAATTTGAAAAGATACATGCACCGCTATTTACAGCACTATTCAGAGCAGCACTATTTACAATAGCCAAACCATGGAAGCAACCTAAATGTCCATTGACAGATGAATGGATAAAGAAGATGTGGTACATATAGACAATGGAATAATACTCAGCCATAAAAAATAATGAAATACTTGCATTTGTAGCAACATAAATTGCTTATAAGAGGAACCTAAAGAAAAAAAAGATACAAATGAACTTATTTATGAAACAGAGAGAGACTCACAGACATAGAAAACAAACTTATGGTTACCAAAGGGGATAGAGGAAGAGAGAGAACTTAAGACTTTGGGATTAACTTATACACACTACTATATAAAAAATAGGTAAACAAACAAAAAGGACCTACTGTATAGCACAGGGAACTTTACTCAATACCTTTTAATAACCTATTGCGGAAAATAATCTGAAAAAGAAAATATATATATATATACAAAACTGAGTCACTTTGCTGTACACTTGAAGCTAACACAACATTGTAAATTAGTAATACTTCAATAAAAAAGACATTTATTTTTCTTTAACATCTTTATTGGAGTATAATTGCTTTACAATGGTGTGTTAGTTTCTGCTATATAACAAAATGAATCAGCTATATATATATATATATATATATATATACCCGTATCTCCTCTCTCTTGCATCTCCCTCCCACTCTCCCTATCCCACCCCTCTAGGTGCTCACAGAGCACCGAGCTGATCTCCCTGTGCTATGCAACTGTTTCCCACTAGCCATCTATTTTACATTTGGTAGTGTATATATGTCCATGCCACTCTCTCACTTCGTCCCAGCTTACCCTTCTGCCTCCCCGTATCCTCAAGTCCATTCTCTTCGTCTGTGTCTTTATCCCTGTCCTGCCCCTGGGTTCTTCAGAACCCCTTTTTTTTTTTTTTAAGATTCCATATATACGTGTTAGCATATGGTATTTGTTTTTCTCTTTCTGCCTTACTTCACTCTGTATGACAGTCTCTAGGTCCATCCACCTCACTACAAATAACTCAATTTTGTTTCTTTTTATAGCTGAGTAATATTCCATTGTATATATGTGCCACATCTTCTTTATCCATTCATCTGTCGATGGACACTTAGGTTGCTTCCATGAAAAAGACTTTTAAAATTATCTCGTCAGTCAGGAATGTTAGAACAATAGCTACAATATACTTATGTTCCATTTTCATAATTCTCACAATTCTCAAAATGTTCTGAGTTAGGCACTACTATTATTCATAATTCATAGATGAGGAAACAAACTGAGGCACAGAAAATAAGTAACCAGTCCAAGATTTCACAGGTACTAAGTGATGGAACAGAGATTTACATCCCTGCAGTCAGCTCCAGAATTCAGGCACCTAACCACTAATCCATGCTGTAAAACAGTCCAATTATTTAAGGATTTATCTTGTATAAGAATAAATATCATTAATCCAAAGATTTTTCTTCAACTCTCAAATTAATGTAGGAAAAACTAGAAAAAATACTTTGGTTCTACATGGTAGTTGGGAGGAAGGAAGGTAGTGAATTCATATCACAATACTTGGGTTTTTCTCCTAGGTTCACAAATGACTACCTCTCCATCCTCAGTTACTGGGTCAGTTTCTTCATC
This sequence comes from Stenella coeruleoalba, assembly GCF_951394435.1. Lineage (NCBI taxonomy): Eukaryota > Metazoa > Chordata > Mammalia > Artiodactyla > Delphinidae > Stenella > Stenella coeruleoalba. The sequence continues at coordinate 112,430,371 of NC_137150.1, read as the reverse complement.
CATAAAATGAGGTTAATATAGCATGTTAGAGCTGGAATAAGAACAGATAAATTTGTCGATCCTCACATTTTCCAAACAAAGGAAGACGAGTCAACGGATTGAAAATACTTGATTAAAGCTGACAACAAATAATCCCTTGTAGCCAGAACCAAGACCTGGTCCTTCTGAATCTTTTAAACATGAGGTTCAGTATAAAATCTTTTGTAGAAGAGTCTAAAGAAGAGGTGTTCTTAGCTCATCCAGGATGTGCTTCAAAGTGTCTATGAATTTTTGAGAGTGGAGGCAAATTTCTCTGGGCATGCACAGAGATATAAAAAGCGACATAGTCTTAGGACAGGTTCTAATCTTCACAAGAAATATAAGGTTAATTATCTTTATTTTTTTAGATGAATAAAGAAAAGTTCACAGGAGTAAACAACTTGCACAATATCTCAAATAATTCATAGAGAGCTGAGAATCATATTCAAAGCTGTGGACTCCAGGACCCGCAGTCCTTACAATGCATTGCCATGCAACACTGCTTCTCTGCCTTCACATTTTAAACTTCTGCTGGACTCAGCACAGGCTGAGCGCAGTTAACACCTGTTATTATTATTCCCTTGCCCAAGCAGGAAATTCAAGTTATTTTGTGTGGAGAAGTATTTTAGCAGACATTAATATTAAGAAAGGAACAACACTAGCTGGCATGAAGGTACTGAGCACTTTGTAAATTAGTAACTTCCAAGCATTTATTGGGAATTGTGAACATGTGATCTCCCCATATCATATATATACTTACCTTGTAATCTTGGTGAACTAATCCTATACTTCAAAATCTCACAATGGAGGACTTCAGGACTGAGAAAGACTGGTGTTTTTAAGTTGGGGAGGGCTTATATATGTTGGGAAGTTCAGAATCCAAGAAGTTTGTGATGAAGCACCAAAAACAAAATATATACAGTAAAAGCCAGAGAAGAAATAAGAACCAAAAGTGAAGTGGGGAGACTGCTTTCTCAGAGAAGACGAGGTTTTGGTTGGACATGGAAAGCTGGATATGATTTGGGTTGGTCAAAGGTTCTTTGCCCCTGAAATTATTTGGAGTTTTGTGTTGATAAACATATTTGCATTTTTCTAGACAGACAATCTATACACAGAAAAGGCCATCAGATTCTTGAAGAGGGACAGTAAGGCAAAAATAACATTTTTTTTAATAAACAACAAAATAGTTGAGTGTACCCATTTTCTAGGGTTGCCATAACAAAGTACACAAACTGGGTGGATTGAACAACAGAATTTTTTTGTCTCACAGTTCTGGAGACTAGAAGTCCAAGATTAAGATCCAGCAGGATTAGTTCCTCCTGAAGGCTGTGAGAGAGAATCTGTTTTATGCTTTTCTCCCACCTTCTAGCGGTTTCCTGGAAGTTCCTCAGCTTTTGCTGCACATCACCTCACCCCCAAACTCCGCCTTCATCTTCACATGGTCTTCTCCCTATCTCTCTTTCTGTGCCCAAATTTCCTCCTTTTAAAACTGGATTAAGGCCCACCCTAATGACCTCATCTTAACTTGCTCATCTGCAAAGCCCCCATCTCTAAATAATGTCACATTCACAGATACTAAGGGTTAAGACTTCAACAACTGTTTTTGTGGGACAAACTTCAACCCATAACAACCCCTGGGATAAGCAGAAATGAGTGAGAAGGATGATTCGAAAGAAATATAGAGGGGAAGAAACAGAGAATAATGTATCAGAAAGAAGCCTAGCATCATTTGTACGAAGGGTTTGGTCTAAGACTAGTAGAAAATAGGAGCTGAAATGTCAACTTGGGCCAAACTCTAAGACCTAAAAACGTTCAAGAGAGGCTTCTGGATTCTAGCCTCTTAGTAACAATGAAGTTCTTAAAAGACTTTGTTTTGTTTTGATTTGTTTTTTTGCGGTACGCGGGCCTCTCACTGTCGTGGCCTCTCCCGTTACGGAGCACAGGTTCCGGACGCGCAGGCTCAGTGGCCATGGCTCATGGGCCCAGCCGCTCCGCGGCATGTGGGATCTTCCCAGACTGGGGCACGAACCCGTGTCCCCTGCATCGGCAGGCGGACTCTCAACCACTGCGCCACCAGGGAAGCCCCTTAAAAGATTTTGATAAGTAAAATAACAGGATGAAAACAGGACTGGGAGGACTGGGCAGGATGAAGAGCAGTGGGAGGAGACCCAGGACTGATAAGATAATCACCTCCCCATAACACAGGTGTGAGGCAACAAAGGTAACAAAAATGAAAAATTCAAGTGACATTGTGAAGTAAGAATTCACACAACTCAGTCCAACAGCTCTGAGGTTTGGGGTTTGAGAGACAAAAAGAAAGCCAGCTTTGGGTTGCTTTCATCTGAAACTTGTGTTTGACTATGAGAAACAACCAACACTGTCAATTTCAGGTTTTTTTTTCATACATTAAATATGACATAACTCTAAGATTTTTTAAAAACCAACTTGAAGCTCAACAGATGATGTTTTAAAAGAGTGTAGAGAAGGCTTTCTTTTTCCATACCATTCCCATGGATTTTTAAATTTCAACAGTTATATGTTTCAGGGCTTCCCTGGTGGCACAGTGGTTGAGAGTCCGCCTGCCGATGCAGGGGAGACGGGTTCGTGCCCCAGTCCGGGAAGATCCCACATGCCGTGGAGCGGCTAGGCCTGTGAGCCATGGCCACTGAGCCTGCGCGTCCGGAACCTGTGATCCGCAACAGGAGAAGCCACAACAGTGAGAGGCCCACGTACCACAAAAAAAAAAAAAAAAAAAGAATTATATGTTTCAGATTATAATCTATAATTATACTATATATTTTCCTAAGATAACTTCACTTGATAATTTAGAAATTATCTTCGATATGTTCAGGAAAATGCTATCAAACTAGTATAGTTACACTTAAAATTTAATGCTAAATTCCATGAACATTTAATACAGAAACTGTTTTGCTGATACACACAAGCTGATATAATGAAGCAATATTAGGACAAATCCTCAAGGTTGTTTAGAACACTTAGCTTTATTTTTTGCAGATCATCTTTAAATCTGTTTTATAAAGTGATAGAATACTGAGGCCACTCCTACTTCTTTGAGCAGAGTAAGAAATGTTCTTTGGGCAAGTTTTTTAGCAGGAAAATCCCATGTACATCAAAAAAGTCTTCAGATGATTACCATTCCAAGTACAAGTTGAAACCATCTAAGTAATTTATCTTCTTTAAGCATGTTTATTCTTTTCAGAGAAAGAACAAAAGAAGAAAGCATGCAATCTTTATTATTTAATTAGAAGTATTGTTTAATATGAAAGTTACTATTGTAAAGAAATCATCTGTTCCTACTTAAAGAAAGTGATTTTTTTTTTTTTTTTATTCTCTGTTTGGCTGTGTTGGGTCTTCATTGCTGTGCGCAGGCTTTCTCTAGTTGCGGCGAGAGGGGGCTACTCTTGGTTGTGGTGCACGGGCTTCTCATTGTGGTGGTTTCTCTTGTTGTGAGCTCTAGGCACTCTAGACGCGCAGGCTTCAGTAGTTGTGGCATGCAGGCTCAGTAGTTGTGGCGCACAGGCTTAGCTGCTCCGCGGCATGTGGCATCTTCCTGGACCAGGGTTCAAACCTGTGTCCCTGCAGTGGCAGGCAGATTCTTAATCACTGAGCCACCAGGGAAGTCCAAGAAATTGATATTTTAATAAGGCTAACTTTCAAAAATAATTCCCAATACCATAAAAACCATAATGGGGCCACATTTCATTATTCTTACATTCTAATCCAGTGCTGTCCAAGAGAATTTTCTGCAACAATGATTAAAATGTTCTATATGTGCTCTCTCTGATACAGCACCCATCAGCCACATGAGGCTTTTGAGCACTTGAAACTCAAATTTTTTTTTTTTTTTTTGCGGTACACGGGTCTCTCACTGTTGTGGCCTCTCCCATTGCGGAGCACAGGCTCCGGACGCACAGGCTCAGCGGCCATGGCTCACGGGCCCAGCCGCTCTGCGGCACGTGGGATCTTCCCAGACCGGGGCACGAACCCGTGTCCCCTGCATTGGCAGGGAAACTCTCAACCACTGCGCCACCAGGGAAGCCTTGAAACTCAAATTTTATTTCATTTTATTTTAATTAATTTCATTTAAATAGTCACATACAACTGGTGGCTACTGTTCTGGATAACACAGTTCTAATCTACTGGTAAGTGAAAATAAATGCAGAAGGGACAATCAAAACCTATACCTATAGCTCTTAAACACTGCTATATATCACAATGAATATCATAATTTATATCCATGAATCTTAATTTCTGGGGAACTTCGGAGTAAACTAGAGAGGTGGGCTCTTGTTAATTATTCGGATGTCAGGGATCCCCACTCCTGATCCACTGGACCAAGTCTTTCAAAAATCTATTTTTAACAAATACCAGAGGTAATTCTGATGCACATTAAAGTCTAAAAACACCTGATCTATTTCTGGTTCCAGTGCAAAGTTGAGTCACTGTTTCTCTAACAGGAAATATGAATTCATACTAACTATTGAGTTCTAATGTTAAAACATATTGTTTTAATTTAAATAACATTGGCACCTCTTAACCAACATTTTTAAAGAGATCCATCTCTTTAGAAACAACTGGAGAATAAATTATTTTACATTCTAAAATACCACTAGTATTAGTATCAACTAACTTTCCCAGACAAGTGCTGCTCTTCATCAGATCTCTCTCTCTGTAGATCCTATAGTAAATGACTTACCTGCCTTGATTATTAACACAACTCTTTTTTATTCTACAGCTTTAAATCCATGTCCTAATGCTGGCTACATAAATCTATACAATGTCATTCTCTGATTCTCAATTTCCTTATCTGAAAAAATGATATAAAACTGGAATGAAAACTCCTACCTCCCAGAATTGGTATGAGGCCAGATGTAAAGTGCCCAGCAGAGAGTCAGGCACATAGGTAATAAATGCTAGGTATCCACTTCCCTTCCTCTTCTCAGTTGAGTGCTTTTCTATTTACTTCCCTTTCAATCCATGCATCTGTCAATATTGTGGATACTTGCCTGAAAGCACTTAACCTCTATTTTCAGTTTTAAAGCTAGGAGGAGTCTGAGAACATGCTTCCCTTTGGCAGGGGAAATCTAAGGGCATGTGACTCTTCATCAAGCTATATTCTGCTATGACCTGCTCACTCTTGCCCACCTCTCCCCTCCACTCCACCTTTAAAGCTAGGCTACTGTTTATCACTCTAAGCCACGCCCAGTTCCTGTAACTAAAACCTTGCTTCCCTACTTAAGACTTGATTTTTAGGTTTTGCCTTACACACAACCCTCACTCTTTCATCCTCCAACAAAGAAAGAATGGGCAATGAAGACTTCCTTCATTTATACAGGACTTGGGAGTAAAAGCCCCTCAATCTGGTCATACAGCATTTGATATATCTTGTTTAGAAGCAAAAAAGGAATGGTCACCCTCCATCTTTTATTTTCTAGTGGTATTACACAGCTGTAGGGTTGGTCCACATTTGAGAGTTAATCCCTTGCATCAATAGGAAAAATTCCTAAAATTAAAAAGACGCTAAATCTAATAAAAGTGTTTCAACATTATGTAAAGTGATTTCTCCACCTTATAAGAAAATACGGTAACTGTTCTAAGCATTAGGGTAAAATTGAATGCCATCTAAAAAAAAAAAAATGAAAAGAAAAATGTTTTGATTTTCTCAAACTGGCTACAATTACGTACACAAGTCTTGAGGTTTACCTGTTTTTAGTCTTCCAAAGGTGAACCCATCACACACTTGCTATCATTTTGGGATTAGAATGGCAAACAAATAAACTTTTCTACTGAAGTTTAAGAAATTATGGGTGGAGGGAAATCAATATTTCATATTAAATGCAGTTGATTTTTTTTCTTTTTTTTTTTTTTTTTTGCGGTACGCGGGCCTCTCACTGTTGTGGCCTCTCCCGTTGCGGAACACAGGCTCCAGACGCGCAGGCTCAGCTGCCATGGCTCACGGGCCCAGCCGCTCCACGGCATGTGGGATCTTCCCGGACTGGGGCACGAACCCATGTCCCCTGCATCGGCAGGCGGACTCTCAACCACTGCGCCACCAGGGAAGCCCTAAATGCAGTTGATTTTTAAAGTGTTATTATAAAACTATCAAAAGAGCTTCTGAAAGTTTTACTTGTTACCTCCTTTTAGAGACCATGTGATTTATTTGAGGACAAAGCAATAAGGACCTTGAAGAATAACTAGTAAGATACTCTCGGGAGTCATAAAATGGAAAGCATGATACTTTATGGTAACTGCAGAAATACAATTGTAAGTAATATATGGATTTTTAAAATGACAAAAGAAACTCTCTGACCATAAGTTAGTGAGAAGAAACTGATCAAGTTTGGCCAAACTTCCATTTTCTTTTGTCAGGAGTTGTTTCTAGTCCAACTCAACAACAACAAGGTATGAGTTTTTACATTATGTGAGATACAATGCATTTTCTTTGTCTGAAAAATAAGTTTCATTCACATGATATACCAGTAAATTTCAGAATATATTCCATTACTGGTAAGAGTAAATAAAAATGAATTTTATAATAGACATAATTAGATGTCAGTCTATGTATTTTATCTTTTCTTTTTTTATCTGGCATCTTTTAAATGCCAGTCTATGTATTTTATCTTTTTTTTTTTATAGTTGATTTACAATGTTGTGTTAGTTTCAGGTTTACAGCAAAGTGACTTTATCTTAATGAGTATCCATGACGTCCTACTTTTAAATATGTGAAGATGAAGAAAGGGAGGCTCAGAATAGTTAAGCACCTTATCTGAGGTCTAATTTTCGGTAAATTACTTGAGCCTGTCTGACACTACTCCAATAAGTTGAAATTATCTGAATTTTGTAAAGCCAAGGGGCACATGACTGAATCTCAAAATCGTGTCTGCATCAAGTATTACTCTATAAACTAAATAACTATTGTTCTGCACACAAATGTACCTTTTTAAAACGTAAGAAGATAGTCGTTATAATTGATAAAACATAAATTTTCTTTAAAACAATACTGAATTCCCAACAGCTTTGTTCCCCCAAGTGAAACGCTATTAAAATTATAAGTATTATCATTACAGAAGCTCAGATATTAAAATCGTGTTCCAACATTCATAAAGGATGGAGGAGAATGCCGTAGAGCATAGCACAAGTCTACAAGTAGAAAGAATACCTAACTTAAATGTCCTTCTCCTAGGAACTCTTTTGAATTATATATTGGCTATACTGCTAATTGCTTGGCACAGAATGTTAGAAACACGACAGCAGAGTAAGGTTGACCATAACTTATTTCATCCTGACTCTAGACCAGAGTATTTGAAAATGCCTATAATAGTAGTAGAACCAAATAAATCTATGGTGAGCTCCACTTCCTGGATAGTCTCCGTCAAGCCACTTGGGAAGCACGGTATCATTTCAGTGTGCATATTCAATGGTCTATGTGTTGCACTGAAACAGCAGCCTATTGTGATGTGCCTGGCAGCATCACATGTGGAGATTTGAAGCCCTCACATTTTCTAAAGTTTGTCTTTCAAAAAACCCGACACGAAGCATATGAAAATGATTATTTTATATAAAAGTCATATGGATACAAGCTTCATTTTCCATTGCACACAAAAAATAAATAAATAAACAACAAGTAAAGTATTTGGTGTTTGCAGAGTTAAATTACTATTATTACACATAGATAAAAATTCACTGAGTTATGAGTGAGACATAATTCACACAAAAACAAGATGATAGCCTAAATAGTCTTTTCATAGGAAACTTTTAAAAATTTAAATGCAGTCTTTTTGGATACATAAGGGAAACCTAAAAATGGTTTATATTTATATGAACCTTTATATTTTAGAGCACACTTCATTTCCCAAATTGGAGGTACCAAGAGGAGGCAAAAGGCTACATAAAGATAAGGGTAAAAAGGAGTAATAAAACTATATATTAACTATCACAATAGGGTATTTTTCTCTTTTTATACTCAGAATATAACTAATGCTTGAATGAATAAAGTTCAAGCGTCAGTGATTCTGAGGAACTGGTGATAATATCTGCTTCACAGATTAAGTAATTCAGGAGAAATTGCTAAACCCAGTGCCTCACACATAATATATACTCAGATAATGCTGGTTCCCTTCTGCCTTCCTTCTTTGGCGTTGGGTAATCAGACCAGAGGGTGTTCTGGTCAATAATAATACCACACTGCATGATGATGTCAACAGCTCTTTTATCATTAAGGTCCAACCTTCAAACTTCCAACTACATCCACCCTCTAATCTTTAAGGTACATTAGAGTGAGAGTCCTTTATGCCTTTTAAAGAGCTAAAAGCATAACTGTTGCTCAAATATCACTTCCCCAAAATCTGAAATCAGAATAGATTAAGAAGTCCAGATGACTTGTCCAGGGAATTTAATATTAAATCATCTACAACATAAAATAACCATAATAATAAAATTATCAAGTAATTATTACAATGAAAATTTTAAAAAAAACCTTTGCAGAGGTAATGAGCAAGTTATCTTCTAGAAAAATTATAATTCATTTCATTCAGTCCACAATCAATGGATGCTTTTATCATCTCAAGTTTACCCAGAGGAAACCAAGAACAAGAGTGCCAAGTGACTCACGCATATTACCTAAATTTAATCAGCTAGTAATTGAGGTAGAATTTGAATCTAGGTCATTTGATGGCAAAGCTCGTCTCATCATAAATGATACCTCTGGGTGTTTACTCTTGGTATAGATTTGCAGAAAATATGTCACTATATTCTCAGGATCAACAACAACAGAATTAAGAGGAAAAGCAGTTCTCAGATTTATCACCTGGAAAGTTTGATAAACCAAATCAACAGAGAGGTTCTGATTTGGTAGGTTTGAGGTCTGGCTCAGGCACCAAAGTTTGAGAAGCACCAGCTCATAACATAAAAAACAGACACAGAACTGGTGATGCACAGAGAAAGAAGTCCCAGTGTGAGCAAATGGGTCAGCCTTAACAGCCTGAAATTGGAAGTTAAAGAGGCCAGGCCACCAGCAGCAATTCCGATATCCCTTTAACCCGCCTAACACAAAATAAATTAAAAAACCTACAGATCTGGGGCTTCCCTGGTGGCGCAGTGGTTGAGAATCCGCCTGCCGATGCAGGGGACACGGGTTCGTGCCCCGGTCCGGGAAGATCCCACATGCTGCGGAGCGGCTGGGCCCGTGAGCCATGGCCGCTGAGCCTACGCGTCCGGAGCCTGTGCTCCATAACGGGAGAGGCCACGACAGTGAGAGGCCCGCGTACCACAAAAAAAAAAAAAAAAAAAAAACCTACAGATCTAATGCACCAACAGAAGAGGTCCTATGACAATAAAATGGGATAAACTGGTAAAACTACAATACTTTGTACTGACACTTTAACTCCTTTAAAATATCCAAAAGGCTAATAAACCCATTCTTTTTACAAATACTCATAGCAAGGGCTGTGGCCACTGGCCAGTCAGTCCTCACACAGCTGACTATGGTCAACAGTGTAATTTTCAGAATTCCTTTTACTTTTTGTATCAAAAAAGCTTAAGTTTAAATATTTTCCAAGTAGTGTCAAAAGCATATCTTAGAAGTTCTACTAAATAAACAGGACAGTCCCTTCCACACTCATGCTTTGAAAACCAGGCCACGCTATACAGTGTAATCATAACATCATCTCTTTCATAAACTTAAAGAATGGATCAGGGGCTTCCCTGGTGGCGCAGTGGTTAAGAATCCGCCTGCCAATGCAGGGGACACGGGTTCGAGCCCTGGTCCAGGAAGATCCCACATGCCACGGAGCAACTAAGCCCATGCGCCACAACTACTGAGCCTGGGCTCTAGAGCCCACGAGCCACAACTACTGAGCCCATGTACCACAACTACTGAAGCCCACACGCCCAGAGCTTGTGCTCCGCAGCAAGAGAAGCCACCGCAATGAGAAGCCCGCTCACTGCAACGAAGAATAGCCCCCGCTCGCCGCAACTAGAGAAAGCCCATGCGCAGCAACAAGGACCCAATGCAGCCAAAAATAAATAAAATAAATGTATAAAAAAAAAGAATGGATCAACATGTTTACTTTAAAATAGCATAAAAATTTCCATTTCAAGGCTTTAACAATGTAATAATAATTATGGTAATAATATTGTAACTTAAAAAATAAACAACACACATGGTTCTGGTCAGGGCTATATTAACTAGAATTATAAGCTCACTAACATGTAAAGGAACTTGACACTGAGTGGCATTCTTAATTTCACTCATGATTCAGTATCCTTCACTGATTATTAAAATCATTCACTGCCCCCAATTGTTAAGGAACAAATAGAAATTTTCTTCAGCTGCGTATTAACACTCTTTGGTGGCGATTTTTTTGTGAGAGTGGAGAAGTCCATGGCCAGTATGCTTTCCCTCCACTCTTCAGGTAACAGGCTCCACTCCTAGATCACAGGGGCAAGCACTGGCCCCAGGCTGGTGACACCAATTACTGGTCCAGGAATGTAACTATGACTAATGCCAGGACAACTGGAATCCTTCCCTGGGATTTTCCTACCTAGAGTTGGAAGGGGAAAGCGATTAGATTGTGAGCTGCCAAACATCATGTTTGCTCTTGCAATGGAAAAGGTTCATCAGTAAAGTAGAAAAATGAAACAGCCACACAAGAGGAAGCAGAGGAGAGAAAACGAAAACACGCTGGTGCCATTTGGTTATTTGTTCCGTTTGCCACTTAAGTCTGATTCCACCAATGCGTTTTCGATGGCTTGAGCATATGAGTTGATGAATTTTCCTTTTGTTATTGAATGGGATTCTTCTGTTTGAAACCAGATCGTCCTAATGCACTAATTTCCCTGTATTAAATCAAGCTTTTCCTCCCCTGGACTGTGTCACTGTGGAGACCCTGTTAGGAATTTTACACTATCACCTCTCCACTTCTCCAATGCCTTCAAGTTTCTATTCATCTTCTTTTCTTCCATGAAGCTTCCAAACCAGTACAATCCATGCCCTCTTTATTTTAAAGAAAAATACTATGATGTATCATCTTGTTATCTATAACAACATTCAAATCTTCTATTATTATTTAACTTATTACATGTATATGTCTTTTTCGCTAACTAAATTATTAACAGCTTAAGGTGAAAGCCAACATCTTAAATTTATTTGCAATCACCTCAGGTTTTCATACACTTCCAAGCTGTACAGATGTTAGTATTACTGATGCCATCTTGGGCCCTTACAGTTTCTACTGTCCTTCTGCTGACTCTACCCAGGAGTGTACTGTGCAGTGAATCACTTCTCTGTTGTCAAGGGCTTTGTAGTTAATAGATATTGTTTAATAATCATTAGGACCAGGTAGCCTCTATGCTCTGTTAGTCCCTAAACAATGATGAAAACCTTCCTTGATTTATTCCCAGTGCCCACGAGGCTAGTTACCCATTCATAAATCTTAACTTAGGAAAGTACGTCCTGTTTCCAAGCCACCTACCCCCATACCCTAGGTTAACTATAAAATTGCCCCAATGGCCCCTTGGTGCAGAGGGCAGCCACAAATGCTTCCTGATCATTGTCTGCCGGATCCAGATCCCACCCTGTGAGCAAGTTGCCCTATAGTAAACTGACCCACTGATCATATGGAGCTGCCTGCCTTGGTATTCAGTCTCACGATGCCTTCTCAGTTCAGTGGGCAACTTTTGTTCCCTCCATCCTCCAAAACAAGCATACATATATAGTAAAGGCAAGTGAACAAGTTCTGGCATACTTTCCATAGTTGTCAGTGGAAACTGAGGAGGTAGTACTAGTTTAAAAATTTGATTCACTCAAAAGATGTTACATAAGTACCAGGTATTTATCATCTAAAGTGTTCTCTGAATTCTTCTGAAGTGTTTAGTCTAAATAATAATGTCTGAGGCGGACAGGAAGTCCACTTAAATTTCGTTTCTTTAAAAAAATTCATTTTCAAAAAGTGTTTAGTGTCCATTATATTTTTCTCATAAAATATATAATCAGCTTTGTTCTACTTAAGTCTAAAACTTATAAGACTGAATAAATGAGCTACCTAAATGAAACCATAAGTATTCACCAAATCAAAAGCATTTTTCTTAAAACAATATACTCTTGCTGTTTTAATTTCTAAGAAACATGGACTCATTTAGAGAATTCTTTTTTAAAAACAAGTTATATGTAAATTATTTTCAAACATATGCATCCTATGTCATGTTCACATCATGAGCCAATAGATCAGTTTCTATTAATGTATCATTAAAATCCACAGTGCTCAACTCTCTTGCAATACAACATTAAATAAATGTGTTTGAACAATGAAAAGCAAGCAAGAAAGAAAAAGACTGAAAAATCCAAAGAAAGGGAAATTCCAATGTGATTCACAACTTCAGACTTACGAAATTTAAAAAAACATTTTTTCTTTCTTGATGGAATGTGTTTCTACTGAAAGCTGAACCAAAAGTCATGGTAGCGGCTGTGGATTCTTTAGACAGATGGTGTCAACAGACCAGTCGATTAGTCAGCTTGGCAATGGAAGAAGGATAGATAGTTTTACAAAATGCCACCAAACTCAATATATGAAAAGCAGAAAGAGGCTTGAATCCGTACTCTGATACTTGATCCTGGTTACTGTATGGCTTGTAAAATAGGCTACTCTTGTCACCAGCAGTTTAGAGCTTCCTCGTTAGATTTTCATAGAAATGGTTCTCAGAAAACAAAGCCAAATCCCAGAAGGGACAGCTGGGTTTAACAGGTGAAGAGATCACATCTAATGGTTTTCCTACCGAAGCCCCATTACTGCTGATCTTCTTTCTTATTTCTTACCGAATATAAACTAACAATGTCTATTTCTATTTTTTTTAAGATACATCATTTGAGAATTTCTTTATAACCTAAGAGAAACAAATACTGTACCCAAAATACAAAGTCCCTATATACATATACAAATACAATAATTTAATTTTTTTGTTGCTCAAGGTAAATTTTATATTAGATTATATTTTGTCAAGTTTATATTAGTGTTCAATAATTCTGTCCCAAGAGCCTCAGACCATCTCTACTAATGCCACCAAATTAAATCAGGACCAGAAAGTTCAATTTGATTAGTCATTTTCCTGGTGAATAGGGGGCTCTTCCAATATAAATTAGAATTTTCATTATCTTGGGAATGAAACGAGGATATGGGGCCCTGCAGAGAAAAGAGCTGATCTGAGAATCAAGGAAGCTGATTTTTTTTCTAAAAAGTGAGTTGTCTAGGACATGTCTCTTAGGCTCTGGCTCACCCTTACCAAAGATATTGCAGTAAATTACATTTAAAATAAATCTCTTCCAGGCTAGCTCTGATAGTAGAAGACAGTTTAAATGAATCTTTTTGGTTTCATCTGAATAAGCATTTGAAAGATTATCTCCTAGTTTCACAACTTTGCCTACATACAAGGGGAATTTGATCAGGTTAAATAAAAACTTTTGTAACAATTTTATTTGTGGTTTCATAAAGATAAAACCAGCATGCCTAGGAATTCCCCAGCGGTCCAGTGGTTAGGACTCCCGGCTTCCATTGCAGGGGGCGCAGACTCCATCCCTGTTCGGGGAACTGAGATCCCGCAAGCCACGTGGCAAGGCCAAAAAAAAAAAAACCCAACAGCATGCCTTCCTGTCTGCTTTAGGGAGACTGCTGAGGCACAATAGATAGAGAATGAGGCCTGGACTTTGGAATCCCAGCTCTGCCCTTTAACTAGTTGTGTAAACTTGGGCCACCCATTTCTTAACCTCTCTTATCCTTAGTTTCCTGACAAAAAAAAAAAGTAACTATTGAGAGAACTCAATGAAATATAGTGTGAGAAAGACTTAGTACAGTCTGACACAAAAGTAGGCCTGCAATAAGTGTTTCTTTTGAACCTGAAAACTCTACCTGCTTGAAGGCAGCATAAAGACCTTTGCTCACCAGATATTTAAAATAAATTACATAAAAATATACAGGTGAGCCTAACTTTGTTCTTTTGTTTTATTTTATTGTTTATGTGGTTTTTCAATTTCAAGTTTAACCAGAATTAATTCTTCATATTCGGGTATAACGTGAATTAAGTCCTAAACAGAAAAGCAGGCTCACTGTAATACACACATTAGAACTGCTCCAGCAAGGTGTAGGGTCTCAAAATCAAGAGCTAAGGGTTAAGACAGGGTACTGAGAAATAACAGCGGCAATAAAATAATCCTCCATCCTATAGTATGCAATTTGAACTCAGTGTTGCCCTGAACCCCAAAGTGGAGACACAAAGACTCCCCTGAAGATAGAAGAGAAAAAGGGAAAAGAACCTCTTAATCATGCATTAGAATTAGTGCCTACACCAGTCCGGAGTGTGACCTCGGGCTGCTTCCACTCTGCCTGAGAGTCCCTTGTGCCTAGATGATTAGGCACCTGGAGACAAAATCCTGACTGTCAGATGCCTCAAGATTCCAGTCTTCTGTCTACCTGGAATTACATGCAGCTTACTTTTCCTTGACATAGCTTCCCACTTAAGGCACAGGACAGCATAATCTTTTCCTTCACGTCGCCTCCAAATCCCTCACCAATTGTAACCAAACTCTTGGGTATTTTGTCTCTCCTCTTCATATCAGCATTTGCCCAATATTAGTTCTACCCAAATCCTATACAGACTCTCTATTTTCATCAACTAACTGAATTTATATATTTTACTTTACATACAGCTATAAGTTTCAGAAGCCTTTCTTCACTCAATATGACCAAGAAACAATCTATTTTTGCATTGGAAGAGAAATAAAAATGAGCCAGAAATCAAAGTGCACAGGGTAATCCTTTGCCAAAGAGAACAAGAACACATAAATTTTCGCTAAAATTTTCTTTAAGACCCCAATATGTGGTTGCCTTGTACATATGGTGAATTACAGCAAATCTAATAGCCCTATTACAGTTTAACAGTGAAAATGTGAACTTTGCCTAACACCAAATTCCCTTAAATTTCTTCATGCAATTTGAAAAGGGGATTCAACTAGAACTTTAAGACAAAGAAAGTGGTATGAAACTATCCCTTTCCTCTCCTAAAGTGACTATGACTATTTAAGCTGAATGTTCTCAATTGTCTATAGGATAAATTCCACAGCACTTAGCCCAGTCAGTTAAAATCTTCCCCAACCTGAACTCAATCTACATTTTTTTTAGAAACCTCTTTTTTTTTTTTTTTTTTTTTTTGCGGTACGCGGGCCTCTCACTGTTGTGGCCTCTCCCATTGCGGAGCACAGGCTCCGGATGCGCAGGCCCAGCGGCCATGGATCATGGGCCCAGCCGCTCCGCGGCATGTGGGATCTTCCCGGACCGGGGCACAAACCCGTGTCCCCTGCATCGGCAGGCGGACTCTCAACCACTGCGCCACCAGGGAAGCCCTTCAATCTACATTTTTAAACCCCAATTCCCATGACTGCCTTCCAATCTAGAAAAGTCAGATTACTCACTGGCCTGCAAACATGCTTTGCTCTTTATCCACATACTTCCCTCTTCCTAAAATTCCCCTTTTTCCCACTGCCCTCCTCTTCACTAATTTAAAGTACCTACTCCAGCATGAAATCATTTCTCCCTACAAAGTTTTGAATCATTTTTCCTTGTCGTCTGGAATTAAAAATCGCATATATTATTCAACTATTTATATTTTTTTCACTCAAACTACAATGTAAGTTCCTTGAAGAAAGGAACAGAAATTTTTATTTTTTCTTATTCAAACCAGAGCATCTAGCAGAGGATCTCAACTCAAGCAGCCAATTACTAGTTTTAAAAAAATCCTAAGATACATTGAAGAGAAATAGAGGAAAGCATAAAAGAAATGAACCATGAGAAAATAAAAATCTTCCTCATATATTTAGAAATATATACCACAAAATTAGCATCACACATTGGAGGCTTAAGTCCTACTTATTAACATATTCAATACTGCTCAAACTAGTGATTATGTACACTTAGGACCTTGATGAAAATGTAATCAGTCCCTCTAGGCTAAGAAAGTACTTAAGTTAAATAACTTTTTAATATCCATATAGTAAGCTGCTCTAATGTATATAAATTAAGAAAAATAATTATAATCTGTCATCTAAACTAGGAGGACAGAATTGTCTTGCCAATTAATTTTAAACATTACCAATATATTGAATATAATTTGCAAGTATACAAATCCCACATCTGTATTTCCGTAATCTTAAGTTATTTTTATTGTTCTTTCCTATACAGGAGTCTCAATCTAGTTCTACAGATTTCAAAAATTATCAATTACACAGACTATATCTGATATTTTGATTTTAGATATGCATATCTACTTATAAAAGACCTATATATTTACAGATGTAAAACCAATAAAAATATATGCTTCCGTTTGTGGCCAATTCAACCAACCAAAGTAGGGGTAAAGGAATGGGTAAGTGAAATCCAAATGAAACTTCCAATCTCATTGCAGCCAAATAAGCCTAGTCCTGTCTCTTCTGGATCAAAGGTTCTAGACAAAGTATCTTCAGTTTTCACTTCTTCCATATATGCTACCTTATATTTGTTTGAAATGCTGAGAAATAATAATGATAGTAATAATTAGTAATGGCAACAGCCCCTTAAGGAGTCCTTATTGAAACCAGCTACTACCCATGACATTACACATATTATGTCATGCCTAACAACATTTTTATAAAATAGATAATATTATCCTCATTTGGAAGGTAGAGAAACTGAAACTCAAAGATGTGAAGTACCTTCCCTAATATTCTATATCAGTAAGTCGCAAAGGCTGATTCCAAAGCCTGTGCTCTTCCCATAATATTCTGTGTGATTAAAAATAGGTAAGAGAGAAGGAAAGAGCTGATGATTCCCAAATAGACTGTTTTTCCCTTTCAACAATTAAAGTCTGACTGTGCTTAAGCTGAAAGAGTTAACTTTAAAATTCTGCAGATTGTATTCCCAGCCACCTCCCTTCCAGCAGAGGTCAAATTCAGCTCAAATCTATTCTCCAACTATTTACAGACCTCTTTATCAGCATTAGTACCCTTCAAGTTCTGACATCTCTCTTCAGGCCAGAAGTATTTATTTAATCAACAAGTACCGCTTGAGGAACATCAGGCTCTTATTCATGGTTAAGTAATTAAAAACGGAAAACACATCACCAAGTGCCTAATATATGCAATCATTAATTGGTTCAATTGGTGAATGTTTCCCCAGACTGCATTTGTTCCTTAAGGATGGGTGCTGTGTTCCTATCCACGCCTCATGGCTTGCAGGGTTTGCTAATTAGTGCTTTCCTAATCCCATTCAGAAAACTGGAGCAAGTTTTTGCCATTCCCCTTCCATAAATGGGTGGTCACCGAGATAAGGTCAAACCAGCTCAGCCTACAATAGCATCCTTAATCAGCCCATGCGAAATGAAAATGAGGCAAAAATCCTGGCTTTTATCTCACACTGTCTTTGGAGCTAATTAAAATGCACAGGCTCTTCCTCCCGTTTCAACCCTGCTGTTCTACACACTAATAAGCGAACAAAAGGTGCTGAAAGCAGTGGGCTGAATAATTGTTGAAATTTACAGTTCCTTAAAGGCAACTGTTAAAAGATTTCTGTCTCCTCAGCAATGCAGATCACATTCTGATAAAGTATCACTAAGTAAGACCTCCTCTCACATTTATACTAAGCATCATAGAGATTTGGGGGAGGATTAGGATCCTAGAAATTGATGACTCTTTTGTTGATCTCCTTTTACTTACGTGGCTTTCAACTCACTTTACTAACCAGAGTTAAAACAACACATGTTCTTTGACTGAAATCTGCCCCCCCACACACAGCTCCAGTACCCTGGGCCTTTGCTGTTTTAAAAGTGCTATGAAAGCTCATTGGCATAATAAACAAAAAGGTGGGAGGGGGAAGTGGGATAAGACAGGATATAGGCAAAATGAAAGAAAATGAACACGCACACACGCGCACGCGCGCGCACACACACACACACACACACACAAACGATCTACTTAGTCTCATACCCCTCCCAGTCATTTTACCCACCAAAAAAAAATCCTTAAATTAATAATCAACCTTAATAAAACTAGCTTCTAAAATAGAGTAAGCTTTTGATCTCACTGTTCCCCTGCCTCAGGGTATTCCTTTATATTTATTGAAATACACCTTGAGCATGTTACAAGTAAAACAATAATTTCCTACACTTTAATACAGGCACAAGCATATAATTTAAGGAAGCATTTGCCAAGGAGTAGCACATATTCCAAACACATATACCAAATTACATTCACGTTATAATCATGTTTAAAAATCAATACATTAAGTAAGAATTCAACATGTTCAAAGAGGCATATTAGCCCAAAACTGTAATTATAAGAAAGTGACCTACTCCCTAAGATTGGGCAGGATATAAGATGTCTGGACAAAGGGTGAAGATTATAATCACCACCTCCTGCCCGCCACACCCCCCGCCAAAAACATGGGCACAAAGAACTTAACATATTTTCATCTGTGCTTGGCACAATGTCAAAATGCCATGTGATGTGAAAACTTCAGCAGGCACCAACTACTTCTTTGAAGCTACACAAAAAACTCTAAAAGGATAGAAAAATATAAACATATACAGATAACTAATAAAGCACTTTTCCAACAGAGGAACATTCCTTCTATCAAAAACTTAAATATCTTCTTGAATATTTTCACCACAGCTCTTGCATGTATACTAATCTCTGTTTCTCTGCAGCCTGGTATTCATTTAAAACAAACAAAACACTGTAACAGTAACTACTAGTCTTCACATCATCGGGAAATGGCTGAAAGATATGCAGTAAAAACTTTGCTCCTTGGACTGAACTTAGCTTCTTAGGTCTTTTTTCCCTGCTGCCTAGTTATATGCAATTCTATAAACCACCTCCAGACACTTCAATCCATGGGAATGTGTAATGATTCCACCCCTGGTAGATATAGCTTTAAAACGATCCATCAAGGGAGATAATATTAAATAAAAAGAAATAATAATTGAGAGCAATTAGTGAGTTTAAAATATATATTACTTTAAAACTCTAAACCACTACTAACATCCAAACTATCGTTATCTTCTAAATCATCAAAGTAAGACAATAATGACATATAAAACATAGTATATGAGTTACATGTATTAGCTTATTTAATCCTTTCATCAACCATATGAAATAGATCTTATTGTTTTATCACCAAAGAAATGAGAAAGCTCATGAGCAACAAAAGTTTAAGGAATTCAAATTTCCCAAGCTCACAGAGCTTGTAATTAGGCACTGAGTTTGTGCACTTAACCATTATGCCATTCTATATAATTAAAGAAATTATAGTATATTGTAGTTCATTTTATTGTACCCGACATAGCAGCAGTGGTTTCACATTTGGAGTCAGAGACTATGTTAAGCACCTCACACAAACTATCTCATTTAAATCTCTCAACAGTCATGAGGTAGGTCCTATTACCCTCTTAAGTGACAACCTCTTTAAACAAGAATGAGATGCCCCACGTCTACTATTCAAAGCTCACTAAGCCATGGCTTTGCAATAAAGGCATTTATGCCTGATTAAACACTGAGCTTTTCTCTTTTAACTGTGGTGAAAACACACAACATAAAATGTACCCTCTTAACCATTTCTAAGGGTACACTGCAGTAGTGTTGAGTATATTCACATTTTTCCGAAACAGATCTCCAGAACTTTTTCACCTTGCAAAACTGAAACTCTATACTCATTAAATAATAACTCCTTCCCCAGCCCCCGCTCCCTAAAGCTGTCAATACTGAGCATTTTTGTATCATTATAAACATTTATAAACAAACACACTCCTATACATTGAAATGATAGTAACTAGATTAAAAAACTGAGTTTTTTTTTTTTTCTTTAAGAAAGTCACACCTTGGGCTTCCCTGGTGGCGCAGTGGTTGGGAGTCCGCCTGCCGATGCAGGGGACACGGGTTCGTGCCCCGGTCTGGGAAGATCCCACATGCCGCGGAGCGGCTGGGCCCGTGAGCCATGGCCGCTGAGCCTGCGCGTCCGGAGCCTGTGCTCCGCAACGGGAGGGGCCACAACAGTGAGAGGCCCGTGTACCGCAAAAAAAAAAAAAAAAAAAAAAAAAAAAATAGTCACACCTTAAAATTACGGAAATATCAAAGATGCTGGCTTGAAAATGTTTACGTAAGAGTTGAGCATTTCTATCACAAATTCCAAGTGTGATATTCAACAGCCGTCTTTTTGTGGTTTTTACATTTTTAGACGAGAAAAACAGTGAGGTCACTTCGAAAGGTTTCAATATGCTAATCACAGTTATCAAAATTAAATAACTGATAAATGGAAATGTGAAATTAAAAGGTAGCAACTAAAGAGCAAATTTACGACCCCCTTTCTTTCCACCTTATCCCCCCATACACACATGCACAAGCCAACTTCCTAAAGGAAACAAAGAAATGATTTTGAATTAAATTACCACTTACACTATCTTTCCCCCTTAGTTGCTCAAAGGCAAACACAAAGAACCCTGGCAGACATTTACAGAATCCATGTCTCAATCCCATAGGTCAGGACATTCGATACTAATGCTAATCAAAAAAGCATTTTAATTCAAATTGCCACAAGATTCAAATCCGCAAACTCAGCTTAATATAAAGGTAAAATAGTCTATCAGAACTCATAATGTAGTCGCTTCTTCTGTGAGTGAGTCATACTTGCCATTGTAAAAAATAATATAGGAAAATTACAAGAGTTAAGCAACAAAAAACACAAAGCTTTAATGTGAAGGAACATACGTATGAGGAACAAGAAAGGGGTAAAGACATGTGACCAATCTCAACTGTAAATATTAATATTTGAGTATTTAATTGAGAACAGATACTATCTTGGGTTAAAATGGAAGGAAGTTGGGGTAGGGATATTGGTGTAGTGACACTGAGAAGTCTATTGAAAGCAGAAAGGCAAGTGTTAAAGAAGAAAATTTTAAGGGCAATTGGCTCAAAGCAACTTGTAATCTGGGTGACAAACTTAAATAAGGTGAAACACATAAACATATTGTTAGGAGAATCCATGCTACTCAAGCATGCTGTCAATGTATAACAAAGAAAATGTTAATAACAACGAGAGTAATATAGAAATAAATTATCAAAGCTTTGTGCCAAACACTGTGTTAGTATTTCACTTCATTCTTCCAATAAATTTATGAACGTACTGGGATAATAATGCCAGTGATGATTTTACAGTTCCATTTTACAGAAAGGGGAACTGAGGCTGGGAGATATCAGGGATGGGAGCTGACTCCAGAACCTATGCTATTTACCCTTATTCGATGCTGATACATGAGATTAGGAAAATCAGAGGTTACTGCTAAACTCAGCTTCCCCAAACTACTGCTGAGATGTTCAGAAGGTAGACAAAGAAAAAGGAGGTCAGAGGGAGGGAAGCAAGTCAAGAGGCTGTTTCAATAAACATCAGGTTCACAATGAATGATGTGAGAGGTATACAGACAAAAGATCAGTAATAATTATATTGGGAATATACTGTAAATGAAGTATAAAAGGTATAAAAGTCTTTCGGTGGCTTCCAGAAACACCATTTGTTTTGTTTTGTTTTTAATTGAGATATAGTTGACATACAACATAGTGTAAGTTTAAGGTGTACAACGTGTTGATTTGATTGACTCATATATTGCAGTATGATTACCATTACAGCATTAGCTAACACCTTTATCGTGTCACATAATTATCTTTTTTGAGGTGAGAACGATTAAGATCTAGTCTCTAGCAACCTTGAAGTCTACGCTATATTATCAGTGACTATAATCGCTATGCTGTACATTGAACTCCAGAAGTATTTGTCTACTAATTGCAAGTTTGTTCCCTTAAGTAACATCTCCCTGATTCCCCACCCTTAGCCCCTGGTAACCACCATTCTATTGTTTCTAGAATTGGGCTTTCTTAGATTCCACATATAAGTGATATCATATAGTATTTCCCTTTCAATGTCCAGGACTGTCCTGTGTCTTCCTATTCACCTTTAGCTCTCAGAGACGCTTGTTGAGTGAGCAGTGAGGGCGTCTTTCTTTATTCTCTGCCCCAGAATTAGTTTTCCCATTAGACCTTGTTCTTAGTTGAATGAGGATGAGGAAAAACGGGCCATTCCTATCAGCTGGCTGGCAGATTAGACTATGCAGGTAACTACACCAATTTTGGTCCAGAAAAGTGAAAGGAAGTGGTAGTATTGCATAGAAGGCAATGTTTTAAAGGTGTAAAAACTGAATGGGGAAGTAAAATGATTTTGTCTCATACCGGGGGTTCGCAACTTGTCTCAAATGGACATTTTGAATGGGATCATTGTTTGTTGTGAAGGGCTGTCCTGTGTATTATAGGATGTTGAGTAACATCCTTGGCCTCGACTCACTAGATGCCAGTATTTGCCCAGTTATAACAATCCACATTGCCAAATGTCCAGGACAACCATTTTAGATACATTTAAGGATTTTTTGTTTGTTTTGCTATTATTATTATAAATTAGTATTTATATGGAGTATTCGAAAGAAGATTTGCAGACAGCAACAAAGGTGGGATTTCAAACAAAGCCTGGGAAATCCGCACTGCCAAGCATTTGTGGAAATTCTACCTATTCAAATATCAGCTCTACAGAGTTACGATTCAAGTTATATGAATGGTGAAAACCTCGACAGTGAAATAAAGGAGGGGCAGCAGAAAGTCCAGGGCTAAACCTTGAATGGGTAACGTGAAGTTAATAATCAGGTAAAAGACATTAGCAAAGAAGTTGTTGAAAGAGAAGAACAAAGCTTATGGCATGCCATCTCCTCCAAAGCCAGGAGTCTGAAGAAGCTAATCAGAGACAGAGTTCACAGAAAAGGGCCAAGAAAACAAGAACCCAGATGATGCTGTTGCTTTCAGCCAAAAGGGAATGGTTGGCTATCTCAGAGAAAAGGGCTCTAGAATGAGCGTTTCAAGCCACCACCTTACCATTTGCTGCCCTAGAGCAGTCCTCTGTTACCATAGTGGAATCAAAGAGTTCATGTAGACTTAACCATGCTTGAGTGGCCAGCAATTACTATCAGCATAGGTTATACTTCCACGGTAGCATTCAGTGAGGAAAGAAAGAATAAAACCCAGTCCTTCTGAGTCGTGGATGCTAACCAGTCAACCATGCTGGCCAGATCCTGCCTCTCAAATCTCTTTGTAATATACACTATTCACCCAGGCAGAAGTCTTCAATGACAGCTATTCACGTGTCCCAAGCTGACCAAATTCAGGCAACAGTGATGGTTCAGTTCAGCACGACTTGCCTTTACTGAGCTAACAGAAAATGTTTCCCAACCATCCATCTGGTGCACAAACTCTACTGTTCTTTCAGGCTTTTAATGGACTGTCCTCCAAATGGCACATCAGAGAAAACATTTCGTCGGAAGAACAGGTATAGAAGGCAGCTACTTGTTCAGCTGCAACCCTGGCCTTTTGGGTTATGTGCAGTCTTAGTTGTGAATACGGGGGATGGGGGGGAGGCTTTTCCCTCTTTTCTAAACACCCCTTAGTCTCCTTTGAATCAAAGCCGCTAATTATGCCAGGCAGGCTGAATGATGAGTAGTGGTTTTGTGATCCCAACTATTGTTCCGAAGGGCTGAGATCACCAATGCATTTTCCTAGGTATAGAGAATTTGAAGGGAAAAGTCTGAGTACTTACCATCTCTTTGTTTTCTTAAACAGTGCCTATTTACAAACTTTTCACTAGTGAGTAAAAACATTTACTGGCAATAAAACACAGCAGTGTTTCTAAATGTTAACCTCTTCCCCCCAAACATGACAAAGTACTCTGAGTGTTCGGGAGGAAAAAAGCTGCTTTCTTTTCTGTTTTTTTTGCCACAAACACAGGATGAGGAGATGGAAAGAAAAAGGGCAGAAAATCAGAAATAGTTTACATACATAGAGATAGGATGGATAGATAGATATAGATAGATTGATTTCCTCAGAGCTTTTCCTCAGACCACAAAAATGAGCAACTGCACCCTATCTTTATAAAACCCCAATAAAATAAACAAAAACAACATACACAACAGATTAGGGAAGGGTAACTCTTACTCCTCACAGAATTATATTGGCAATAAAATATAGGTCATAAAAATGAAGAAAAGATAACAACCTGGTGATAAATCCCGTGACCTCTGAGGTAGACCAACAAGCCTCCCTTTGGGTAGATGTTTGTTTTCTGACAAGTAGGTGGGATCTTGTTAAAACATCCTTGAGTCAAGAGTCATGCTATAAAGACATTATATATTTTAAGTCACTAAATACCCAGAACTGTATCCAAAGATAAATAATTGATGAATAAGATAACAATGGATTCACACCCTGCATGTACTTTTAATAATATTTGGCAAGTAAATAGATATTCCAATGTCTTCTTCAGCATCAAAGTTACTGAAATAAATCTGGGGAAGAGTTGTGATGATGTGAACAACTGACTGTCCAAATGTTATTTCTTCTTGAGAGTGAAATTTGAAATCTTGCTGCCCATGTATTTTTCTCATACATTTGTGATTTGTTTCCAAGTTCACTTTTTGTCAGAGTTTTCATGTCAATTAAAAAGAGCTAAGAACTAAAAGGCAACTTTTTATGAAGGAAAATGTGTTCATCTCACAAGACTGGCAGACTCTTCTATCTGGTCCAGTTTGGGGGAACATTCGTTTCAATTAGCTAAAACTAAAAGCAAAAGAGCTGTGAAGACAGAAAAAGAATGATGCCTGCTCTGACTTTTCCACAACATAATTCTCCAGTCTCGCATTTTTGTGGTCTAACATTTTCCTTATTGGATACACCAGATTACTAGCATCATTCCTAGAAACCTTTTATCTCCACCTGCTGGAAGCCTGAAACATAACTGGGTTCAAGATAATCATAGACATATTTCAGGAAGAAAAAAAATATATTTACCCAAATTAGATTTTAAATCACCCATTTTAAACTATAGCCCTTGGTACATTTTATCTGTCACTGAATTAATTCACAACCCTAAAATTCTTTGTTTTGTGATTGTCACAAGGTTTATTCTTCTTGTCTATTTCCTTTTAAAGTTTTAAAGTGCGTCATTACATGCCATCAAAATTGTCAAGCTATTATTTTGCAAAAAAATGATGGAAATGCGTACGTAATAGTTGGATAATAGTCAATGGTCCTTAGGAAAGACATTGGTATGGAAAGATCATATACCACATACCTTGAGTTATAAGGAATGTAATGTCTACTGTTTATTATATACAAAGAAAAATGATGCTGAGGTAAGAGCTTCAAAAATAAGATATTACATATTTTTAACGGAGAAAAACAGCTTTCTCTTGGGGAAAAAAACCCTCCTTTTCTTTAGGCTATAACACTGAATTTTAGCTGCATATACCTCAGGGGATATGGAAACAGAAAACAGCTGCCTCGGTTCACCTTCTGTTCTATAAATTAATTGCCACTGTTGATTTTTCACTAATTTACTAAAAACAAATCTATATATCTTCAAAAAAAGGTTACTGCTCTTTCTGATTGCTTACATATAATTGGATGTAATAAATAATTTAGTAGAAGCCTAAGACTATTATAAGAAGCCAAAATAAAAGTTAATGCATAATGGGTATAAAAACAAAGTATTTGCCTTTTGGTTAAACATTTTTATATCTCATTGGTGTTTAATAATAGCAATAGTCACTGCAGGGAAAAAAAAATAGAAAGAAAGGGGAAATTGCCTGCCAACGTTGGATTTTTCCTTTTAAACTAACAATAGTTTCCTAAAAAAACACTAGTTTTTTCTTCCTTTAATACTCTTTCAATCATTGTTGATTGGCAGTATGCCATTTTGCTCATGTTGAATACATAAGAATCTGTGAATAAACCATTCTTCAGGTAATATTTCAGAATTTTATACATTGTGTTCCTCCAGCTTTTAAGCAAGAGAACAATAGAACCCACCAAAAGTTTACCACACCACACGCAAATGCATCTGAGTCAGTTTTCTGGTGAATAAGTTAGTATTCTCTTTCAGCTAATTATAAGCAAAAGTGAAAATGAATCAGTTGCAATGTCACTAATATGTAACCAATAACAAAGCAACGGGATTGCATTCATGCTTTCAATATAACTTATGAATGATTATTATTTGCATGGGCTGTATCTGGTACAGGAGAAACCATAAACAAAAAGTTAAACATCTCCCATCCCCTTGCAAATTTACATTTAGTTCACCCTAGAATGCAGAAGTATTTACATTCTGTTTCAAACCCCACTGTCAGTTCTTGTCGTTTAGTTAGACTTTATTGAAACAAAAATTGTTTACATAAAACTGAAGAAGTTATATATAAGGTCATTCACAGTAGCTAGCACTTCATGGAAGTTCCATAAATATTTGCTGAATGGATGAAGGAGCAGCAAGAGAAATTAATCCTGGATTTAGCTTTTTATAAATTAACCTCTCTGATTAAACAAGCTTGATAAAATAAAATGGTAAATATAAACTGTTGCACACAGAGTTAAAATAAATACACTATGAATTGCCTTTGTAATAGGAATCAGTTTGTGCTTGTTCCGTTTAGGTGTCTAATAAATCACTGTGGAAATATTAATACCATATTCCAACCAACTGAGTTATTATTATAAGTAATAACCTACATTTAAAACTCTAATTATGCATTACGTTATGCAAAGTAGTAGTAACTGTTTAAGATGGCAGATTAAAACAGCCTCCACTCTTTCTGGAGCCACTAACACAAAAGTTCTGAGATGGGGTAGAGGGATGGGTATCACCAATGAACAAGAGATATTAATGTGCTTCTGATGGAAAGAGAAAGACTAGGAATGTGTTAGGAATTAAATAGAGAGTGTAGCTTAGAATTCGCTGTGAGGTGGCTCTGGAAAATGTAGAAGTCTACAGAAGCAGCCTTCGGAAATCAAAACCCATCCAGCAGGTACTGTGAAAGATGGGTGTGAAAAGGAACTAAAAGCTATAGGAATTGGATTAAAGGTCTGCATAAGGGCAGCTCTCTCTCTTGTCACCCCCTCCTTCCCAAGTGCAGGCAAAATCAGGCAGCTGGTATTTACCTCCAGCAAAACTAGCTGACCCTTTCCCAGTGAAACTGAACAACCTGCCAGGTGAGACCTGGCATAATCCTCACCCTTTAATTTGAGTGATCCTATAGTCTGACAGCCGGCTTCCTAGCTGATCCCCCTACAGCAAAGGCTCACTTCTGTTTACCTCACACAGAACTCCTAGTGAGATTTCCAGGTAAGCATTAGTTACAACTCAGAAGACTTTTATTAACTACATGGCCCTTTTTTCTATAGGGAGGATTACCAGACATACAAGAAAAGCTGCAGAATAAGATGCGAGAGACAAAATTAAGAAACTAAAAATTGACCCCAAAGAAAATGAAGGTAACTCAAGCAACACACAAGAAAATGGGGGGGGGGGACGGACAGAATAATAATAAACTCATTTCTGAATAAAGTCAGGAGTATTCAGGGAGATATTACATCTACAAAACAAGAATGCCATGAAAAGGGAATAATCAGAAAAAAAAAGAGCATGTTTGTGCAGATTAAAATGATGACTAAATTAAAAATTATGGCTAAAATTAAAAATGAAGACTGTTCAGTAGGCTTACAGAGAAGACTATCTGGATTGGAACACAATAATGGATTGCTCTGGCAGAGTAGCTTCCACTAATGGGTACAAGACAGAATAAATTTATTTAACAAAGAACATGGTGAGCATACTTCTTCCCAATGGCCCTGATGCCATTCAGGTATCTACCCATCGCCAACATGTCTCAGATGAAGGCGATTTCAATCCTGGCTCCAGGAACCTTAAGCCAACCTCCACATGTCATTTCCCTAGTACATTTATTGGTCCAAAGGTGGTATTTAACTGAAAATGGTTTAATCAGACTAAAGGGAAGGATTATCTCATGAGGCTGAAGGAGCAGTTCCTCTCACTATCGCTGAAATTAAAACAAGGATCTACAGTTACCACCAGCAGCCATTTTGCCTCAACAAGAAAGCAGTCCTAGGCTGAAGTGAACCATGGGGAGAGGCAGAAAGAACACAGTGCTTGATGACATCTGTGAGCAGCTTATGTCTCCTGGATTTCTGCTCATATGACATAACACATCTGCTTACTTCTCAAAGCGCTGTGAATCAAGGTTTACAGTGACTTGCCAGCAAAAGCTGCATAACTCCAGGGCCACTACTTAAATAGAAGACACATACACTTGGAATTGTGCCCTGTGTCAACTCTGCCTAAA
Organism: Stenella coeruleoalba; assembly: GCF_951394435.1. Lineage (NCBI taxonomy): Eukaryota > Metazoa > Chordata > Mammalia > Artiodactyla > Delphinidae > Stenella > Stenella coeruleoalba. The sequence goes on along the minus strand of NC_137150.1, from coordinate 112,402,042 downwards.
GTATTAAAGTCAAGATGGAAGGCACAAGAGACTCATGTGGTCTCAATCAAGGTCTCGAAAAACAATGTGATCACAAATTGATCTCAGACCAGAAGACATCCAAGAAGTTCAAGCATCTCTGTGTACATCCAGTGTTTCACAGGGCAACAAAAAGCCTTGTTCAAGGAAAGCTCTGAAACAGATCAGATTCTTCTATTTTTCCAAAACTGAAGCAGCAGTGAGGACCAAAGAACACACCAAGATTGGGTTGGAGACGAGAGTACATATATCCAGTTTGCCATGGAGTGGCAGAAAAGTTGGATAATATTTTATCTAAGTGTTTCATTATATTGTGCTAGAACTTTCTCAGTTCTCCTCCACTCATCTCCACCATTATAGAACCCAACTAAATCTAAAATCATCAGTGTCATCAGGAAATCTTTTCTGACCACAGGAGGAATGAATTCAAGCAAAATACAGTGAAATTAATTTATGCTCTTGAATTAGCCATGTTCCATAATGACGTGTGTGTGTGTCTATGTAAAGATTAATTTTAAGAAGATATTCACAAGTATGTGTATAGAATATACACATACTTTAAATATTTCTAAGAAAAAAATCAATTTAACCAAGCATACTCAAATCCTGAGTAAAATGTTCTTTAAGACTTTTTTTTCCCCTCATAGGTGTAAATTCTTTGAATGTGCATCAAGTTTAGGCAGTAATATAAACGCCTAAAAGCCTTCATTTACTGGCTTCTTTAAGTTGAGGAAAGAGCATAATATACTTATATATGTAGTTGAACCCAGTCAAATCAGTTCTGAGACTTATTAGGGCATGACGCTGTTGACACAAGGCTAAGTGCAAAGCCTTGACCTTTGCGTTTCCGCAGTGACCTCAGGGACCAAACCTACTCATCTCACCCCAACCTTTACAACTTGTCAGATCAGGCTGCTATGTTTTTTAAAGGATCAGTTAGCCCAAATGAAAGCTATTTACTTTGCCCATTATTGTTCAGTTCTCTTGAGTTTCTTTTTTCAGGACCTACGAACAGTTAAATCTATTCAACTTCTGTAAAAACAAAATGTTCCCTAAATTCTTTAAAGTTTACATCTAAAATCTGTTAAAGTCAAAATGTTTATTCTTTTCCCCACAAAATCCTGTCATATTTTGACAGAAATTCAAACCAAAGCAAAAACTGTAAGTAAAAAGAGTGTTAAATATTAAAGGGGAAGAGAGTGGCCAGTTTATTAGATATAAGGATTTTTAATGTCTCGAATATTAAATTATAGTTTCCAGCACTTACCTTAAGTTCCACGTGAGCAACCTCAAAAAAATCTAGTCACTTAAGCAAAACTGGTCTACTTAAGCATCAAACTTCATTGCTCATCTGCTTTTAAGATCAATGTAGATACTAAACACAGCTTTAAAAGGAAGCTTTAGTCTTCTAATCCCATTCCTGGGTCACAAGAAGCAAACTTAGGCCCTCACACTCCATTCCTTAACTGAAATCCAGTCTCCAATATTTGAATCTAACTAGGAAAAGGCTATATATCAAATTACCCAACGTACTTACTCATAGAAATGGAAAGAAATGGAAGCATCTGGGGTGAGTTGGATCTATCAAAAATAGTCAGTGGAGAGAAAAAAGCGATTTTCCCCTCTCAAAGTATGCTAGTGTATTTATTGTGGTAAATCGCCTTCTTTATGTAAAAGATAGTAAATCTGTTGATGCCATTTGTTAGGATAGTCTTATCTCAACAAAGGGCAGGCATTCAGCATCTAAAGTTTCTGAATCTCAGCAATGTTAAACAGGGCTTTAAAACGAACTTTCAATTTGGAATACTGAGTAAATGGGTTCACACAGCATGGATTTTATTGTAGACCAAGCTAATTTTCACATTTTCCTCTCTATAACAAGCAAGTCATTTGTTCTCTTCTGCACTCATAATGGAAAGAAAACAAGACTTTCTTTGTTTGTGTACATTAACTCGATGCTGTAAAAGTCATTCAGTCAAGCTTCACTATACTTTCACCTTTAAACCCTAACCTGACTTGTAACAATATTTGTAGCCTCTAAAATTACACTGGTTGAAGCCAGACAGAGTTAATCACCCTTCACTGTCTCAGTGAAAAGTATAATGACCTACCATTTAATGTGAAACCACTAAAATGCTAGAAAGGGCAAGAATTCACATCGTGTGTTTATAAATACCTCGCAGACATGAATCCATACATTCAAGCTACCAGGACACTTTTCATACGACAGTTGTTTAGAGAACCAGATGGAAAATAATGACTGCTGTACACTCAAAGCCAGAAGTGTCTATTGTGCTATTTTATATAGCGCACCTTATACTTTTAACACTGACATAAATTAATTCTAACAAATTCCATCTGCAACTAAAAAAAGAAAATCCAAATCAAAGTTGGGTAATTCATATTTTTTCCTTTCCAGAACTGTTGCTTCCACATAGGGCAAATCCATCAGCAAGAACCTTCATTTCTACCTGCAAGGCATGTTCCAAATCCTTCCTTCAGGACTGTTAACACTGCACAAGCCCAGAGGCCCCAGCTCTCACCACACTTGGGATCTATGCTCCAGGGGCTGGTCATTCATAGCAGCATGAACGATGCACCTGAAACTGCGCAACAAAGAGACCTAGACCGCTTCTCTCCATCTCCCTGGTCCCACCACCTCAGGCTGAGTTCCCATCAATCCCCGTCTGCAGCATCCTCTTAAACCTCCTCCCCATTTACACTCTTGCCTCTATACTCTATCATTCCAGAACTTGCTGAGTAATCTTTTTGGTTTTTAAAGCAGGTCATAGTACTCAGAGAATGAAAAGTGCATCGCTACAGGGCCATGTAGTTAATTAATAGGGCAACACAGACCTTAGGCCCTGAGCATATACAATGTGAGTAGAGGGTACCAGCAAACCAGGGTGCAGGGAGACTGCCTCAATCCAGCTCCAAGTGACAGCTTCCACGTGTGAGGACGACTGTAAAGTGATCAGACCATCTAATTTTTCAAGAGAAGCTATAAATTTTGATTTTCATGTGCAACTGCAATTTTTCAATGTTGCGTAAAATTTTAAACAATGTGAAATAAGCCAAATAGCCCTGCCGACTGGCATAGGACACTGTTGGGTGATGACGTTTTATAACACTCTCCCCCTTTATTAGCATGCTTGGACAAAATGCCCCTTCTTTTCCTCTAATTTACCAAGCTTTTCTTACCTCAGATCCTTAGCACAATACTTTTCCCATGTTTTTTTTCATTCATTCTTATCCCTTAGATCTCAGCTTAAAAGTCTCCTCTTCAAACCTTTCCCTGACTACTCTATCTAATATAAATCCTCCTCACAAGTCACTTATCACACCACTCTATTTAATTTTTCTTATAGTGTATCTCCTCATGAACAAGGATTTGAATAAGTCACACTGGTAGATTTAGTCTGTACGCAGTGGCCTTCCTCATGTATTAATATTTAGTCTGTAAGCAATGGTCTTCCTGATATATTAATAAAACCCACTTTCAATAAAAATCAATACAGAATATGCTAAACTGAGCCAATAAGACAGATACACACACACACACACACACACACAACCTTCAAGCTTCATTACGTCATAAAAGCACATTGGCAGGTTGACTGATTATTGCTTGTTCACTAAGTATTTACAATAGTTTTCTGCAAGAAGAGAGAAAAAATACTCTTTTTGTGTGTACACATGCATACACACACACACACAACAAGCATATGTATGTTTATATGTGTATGATTTCTATTAAAATGGTTAATATGCAAGTAAATATTAATCTACCTCAGTGTGGTTCAGCCAGATGGACTTTTTGAGGAGTCTCCTCGTGTCGACATAAGGCAGTGGTTCTCAACTTGAGGTAATTTTTTTCCCCTCCGAGGTTTGGCAGTGTCTAGAGACATTTCTGCCTCTCGCAACTAGGGGGATGCTATTGACACCTAGTGATACAGGCCAAGCAGCTGCTAAACATCCTCAAGGTATAACACAGTCTCCAAAAGAAAGCATCATCTGGCTCAAAATGTTATTACTGCTAAGTTTAAGAAACCGTTAAGTTTCCCTAACTCCAATTTTGCCAAAAGAAGTAAGAGCCACCCTACAGTTTGGGTCTGGGGAGGTAGGGAATAATTTTAAATTAGATCCTCAATACCACTGTGAATTTTTTTTTTTTTAAATATTGTTTAACTGACTGCAGGCATGTAAGTTCTATAAGGGACCATAAAAAAACCCTTTTGTTGTTGTTTTGATTTTGGTTTACACCTAGTACAGTGCCTGGTCCCTTGTAAACCTTCAATAAAGAATAAATGAATCGGGCTTCCCTGGTGGCACAGTGGTTGAGAGTCCGCCTTCCGAAGCAGGGGACACGGGTTCATGCCCCGGTCCGGGAAGATTCCACATGCCGCGGAGCGGCTGGGTCCATGAGCCATGGCCGCTGAGCCTGCGCGTCCGGAGCCTGTGCTCCGCAGCGGGACAGGCCACAACAGTGAGAGGCCCACGTACCGCAAAAAAAAAAAAAAAAAAAAAAAGAATAAATGAATCGAGTAGCAGTGATTTATGCTTCACACTGGCCATGTGTCTAAATGTTGGCTGAATAAGTGAAGCATTCAGGTTGAACCAAAAAATACGGTTGAGTTCTAGGCATACATAGATCAAGAAAAAAAATCTCTTTGCCCTCAAATTATTCAAAATCTAACACTGGAAACAAATAATACAACACAATGTAATTCACACATTCTTACTGTAAAGGCATACAAAGACTACTATAGTAGCATAGAGAAGGGCCAATTCACCTAGATTTGAAAAATTGGAAGATGGGGTGGAAGGGATGGGAGTTCAAAATGTCCTTCTAGACTTGACGCCTGGCCTACCTCGGAGGTGCTAAGTACTAATTAGGCAGAGGGGTAGGAGGAAGAAACAGCATTTTCAAAGATAAGACTTGAGAAGTTAGAAAGGGCAAGCAGTTTAGCATTGCTGGGGTAAGTAGGTAGCTTTCTGCAAATAAGAGGAGAAACATATTAAGGCCCTACTATGTGAACATAAATGAAATTTCTGTCTTAGTATCCATTGGGCCAGACCTCTCTGTTTCCTTCCCACTAAGAGATTTTGTGAGCCTATAATTTCTTCATTCAATTACCACATTATGGGCCTGCCCTTAAACATCGGTCTTCATAATCTGTTTCTGACACACTTGTTTCCAGAAAGTCTTTCTGAATCTATATAGCATGATCATGAATTAACACTGTAACTTCAAAATTAGAAAAACTTGTAATTCCAGGAGTTCCCCGGTGGTCTAGAGGTTAGGAATCCGGGCTTTCACTGCCGTGGCCTGGAGTTCAATCCCTGGTCAGAGAACTGAGATCCCACAAGCCGCGAGGAGCGGGCAAAAAAAAAAAAAAAAAGGAAAGAAAAACTTGTAATTCCAAAGAACAAAACTTATCTAAGATCATACATCAGCATTCATGCAACCTGGGGTCCTCCAGACTAGGGCTTTGTCTGAATCACTGTTATATTCCCAGTGTTTATCCCAGATAATGTTACATAATGATCACTCGGCAAATATTTGTGGCTTCAAATTGTAACTTGAATTTACTCCAGACTCCACGTTTTTCCTAAATCAATAGTGCGTATTGAAATTTGCAATGTACTTATCAAAGGATAAACTTGTTCAAAATTGAGATTCAGAAATGACCATTTCCTTTAATTTTCCCTTTAATAATACATACCTCTAATCTTATGTACAGGTTCCCATTACTGTAATCTATATAGTAATAATAATAATAAAACAGGCAGGAAGAGCTCATTTATTTTAGATCCTTCTCTCTGTGTCTCTCTTCACCCTCTAGCCTCTCAGGAGAAACTTCTCTTACCACATATACTAAGGTTTCTCCCAAAGCTTCCCACATATGTATATGTATGACTGATTCACTTTGTTATAAAGCAGAAACTAACACACCATTGTAAAGCAATTATACTCCAATAAAGATGCAAAATTAATTAATTAATTAAAGAATCCCTTAAAATCCGGATGTAATTTTTTTAGCATTTCAGTCATTGTAAAATGCTCACGTGGACAGCTCACTGGCATCATACACTCAACCTACCAAGGTACAAGTTACAGTGTTTCCTCTATACAAACTACTCCTCCCTTATTACTGAAAAATCCTTGCTGTCCAGGGAGTCATCTAAGGGTCACCAGAAATTCCTCTATCTTGCATATGTCCTATCAATTCTATCCATTCCTTCTACTATATCTTTCCCCTTTGCTTCATTTCCATCAATGCTGTATTTATGCATCATCTCTCCCCTTTATTATTTTAATAGCCTTCTAAGTCTTCTCATGGCCTGTAGTATCCTGCCCATTCAATCCACTGTCCTTACCACTGGTTGGGAGATCTCTCTATCCCACCCAAGAGAACAGGTTCTTCCCTACCTAAAAACCTTTCCTTTGCCACTTAATGACATTCACTCTACTTAGCATAAAATTAAAGAAGCTTCATATTTTGACCACAAGTTTATCCTTACAGGCACCTGATCTGTTATTAATCCCAAACTATTTCTGGTTTCTCCAGCATGCAACACAATTTATCTTTTCTTTGCCTACATATATGTGTTTCTGCTGCTTAGTCTGAGGGGCAAACAAGCAGAAGGAAAGATATTCTTCAATATTTACTTCAATTATTCTTGAAATACTTCCTGACCGAGTAGGAAGTATTCCTTTCTTGCACTTCTATTACCACACGTGTATTTTTTCCCTCATATTTTAATTTTTCATGTATCTTCCTCAATTATCAGACAATGTGAACTCCGTGTGCAGAACCCGTAACTAAATCCATCTTCGGATTACCAGTGCCTAGAAGTCTCTCACCTATAGCAGGTGCACAGTAAAAATTATTTTGAATGGCAAATATTCTAAAGAGTAAGAGAAAATTGCACTGTATCTTCTATGCCCATCTATTTATGAATGAGTTTCAGTAACACATAAAACTATTTTAAAACTTCCCTTTTTTAATAACTTGAGGTTCTTGAATCCTCTAGATGTTTCTCTACAACCTCAAATATAGAGCTCATCACTGTAGATTCCTAAAAGAAACAAGCATTTAAATCTCTCTTCTTAGCACTATTCAAGGCAAACCCAAACACTATGAGTTCTTTACTATTACATTTATGGGGAAAAAATTATTAACATAAAGGATAGTTAAAATATCTGATAACATAGCCTTATTTATCTTTCATTTGTGGGAGGATTTATTATTTTTTCATTAGATACACTTTATTTTTTTAGAATGCTAAAATGGTCAGTTCAGTCTTTGTCCATTAGAGAAATATCTTCTGACCACCCGCTATGTGCTAAGTGTGTAGCAACTATTGGGGGTACTTAATTCTGTAATACAGTCATGGGTCATCCCTCACAGAGATGTGAGACTACTGTAAAAAGCAGAATTTAAATAATCATGGAAACTAATTAATACTGAAGCTGACACAATGCTTTGAATAAGAGTGTACAGTGCCTTTAAGAGGAACTGTGAGGGGCTTCCCTGGTGGCGCAGTGGTTGAGAGTCCGCCTGCCGATGCAGAGGATGCGGGTTCGTGCCCCGGTCCGGGAAGATACCACATGCCGCGGAGCGGCTGGGCCCGTAAGCCGTGGCCGCTGAGCCTGCGCATCCGGAGCCTGTGCTCCGCAACGGGAGAGGCCACAGCAGTGAGAGGCCCGCGTACCGCAAAAAAAAAAAAAAAGAGAGAGAGTCTGTAAGGAAAGCTTCCTGAGAAAGTGAGTGTGAGCACATGTCAAGCAAGGAGCAGTGACAAGCATACTGGGAATACTGGGCCAGGATGAAATACAACAATATATAAAGGGGGATGTGCCACACAGCAAGCAACAGCAACATGACAAAATAGACAGATGGCTCCCTTGGCCAGGAAACCTCCCTACAACTCTCCCTACCCTCCTCCTGATGTTAGTACTATTAATCAGTACTTAATTAGCATTAAATAGCACTACTCTAATATTCTGCTGCTTTCCCAGAAAACATACCGTATGAAGAGATACAAAGAAATATTTATAAGACTTATGTGTGTTAAGGTTGGGAGGTAACAGTTCTATACATAAGTTTGATCTATGGTGAGACTGAGATGATGTCTTTATTGAATAACCTAAGTACCGTAATTTACAACTTGTCTCATCAATAGACACACAATTTTATCTCATCTTATTAAACACACACGCACGCGCGCGTGCACGCGCGCGCGCGCACACACACACACACACACACACACACACACACACGGTCTCAGAAACTTAGTATTGGTTGGAACTCCCAGTTCATTTCGGCATCACCTTTCTGGACTTTGACCTTCTACTACTTATTAAATATTTCTTATGAGGAAAATAATGCCTTTCCCCATTTAATCTCAAAACTCTTCAAGGTAGATATTATTGCTATCAGATGAGGACACTAAGGCTTAGAAAGCTTAAGCAATAGAACCACGTTCACATGGTTCGCTAATATATTAACTCTGTTTTCTTATTTTTTGTATTCTTCATGCTCTGGCATCTGGGGCCTTGCTGACTGGGAGAGACGACCCCTCCTAGGGCTAGTCAATTTCTAGAGATGGCAAACACGTGCGGAAGAGCATTCTCTTCAAATACAACCAACCAATCCAGATCCCACATGCTGAATCACCTCTTCCATCTGGCTCTTATACTCCAGAAGGCAATATTCCTCTGCCCTAATCACCCCAGGGCCATGTCCCCAGTTAGGGACCTTCCCTGTAGCTGACAACCTGCTGAAGTTACTGAAACTATTCAATCCTAAATCTGGTCAGCTTTCATACCCTGCCTTACTCCTTCTTTCCTGTGAAATCCACAGGAAAGCCTTTTGCCCAAGCTGTTGCCTCCTTCATTCTGCTTCAACCAACCCTGGCCAGGTAGGGAAGCATGGCACCCTCTGCCTCCCGCTTCTTGGAATCTGTAACAACTTCATGACAGTCATTTCTGTCTCTGCATGTCTTGCCATACCTGATGAAAACAAATCCTGGGTACGTTTGAAAACAGCTAGTGATAGTGCCAAGATGAGAGCACAGCCAGCCAGACACACAGAATGTGATGTCATTATGTATTAAATGAACGAATTACTCTACAGGCTAAAATCTTACCCACCTAAAAACGACACGACTTCCCAAATATATGTCAATGACTCATCCAAAAATCAGGTCCTTGTATACAGTATTAATGCTTCTAATTTATTTTGTTTTGTTTTTTGCGGTACGTGTGCCTCTCACTGTCGTGTCCTCTCCCGTTGCGGAGCACAGGCTCCAGATGCGCAGGCTCAGCAGCCATGGCTCATGGGCCCAGCCGCTCCGTGGCATGTGGGATCTTCCCGGACCGGGGCACAAACCCATGTCCCCTGCATCGGCAGGCGGACTCTCAACCACTGCACCACCAGGGAAGCCCCTCTTAACATTTTTATTGGAGTATAATTGCTTTTCAATAGTGTTCTAGTTTCTGCTTTATAACAAAGTGAATCAGTTATACATATACATATATCCCCATATCTCTTCCCTCTTGCGTCTCCCTCCCTCCCACCCTCCCTATCCCACCCTTCTAGGGGGTCACCAAGCACCCAGCTGATCTCCCTGTGCTATGCGACTGCTTCCAACTAGCTATTTTACATTTGGTAGTGTATGTATGTCCATTCCACTCTCTCACTTTGTCCCAGCTTACCCTTCCCCCTCCCCGTGTCCTCAAGACCATTCTCGAGTAGGTCTGTGTCTTTATTCCCATCTTGCCCCTAGGTTCTTCATGACCATTTTTTTTTTTTTTAGATTCCATATATACGTGTTAGCATACGGTGTTTGTTTTCCTCTTTCTGACTTACTTCACTCTGTATGACAGACTCTTGGTACATCCAACTCACTACAAATAGCACAATTTCATTTCTTTTTATGTCTGAGTAATATTCCATTGTATATATGTGCCACATCTTCTTTATCCATTCATCTATCGATGGACACTTAGGTTGCTTTTGCACAGCAAAGGCAACCATAAACAAGACAAAAAGACAACCCTCAGAATGGGAGAAAATATTTGCAAATGAAGCAACTGACAAAGGATTAATCTCCAAAATTTACAAGCAGCTCATGCAGCTCAATATCACAAAAACAACCCAATCCAAAAATGGGCAGAAAACCTAAATAGACATTTCTCCAGAGAAGATATACAGATTGCCAACAAACACATGAAAGGATGCTCAAAGTCATTAATCATTAGAGAAATGCAAATCAGAACTACAATGCAATATCATCTCACACCGGTCAGAATGGTCATCATCAAAAAATCTACAAACAATAAATGCTGGAGAGGGTGTGGAGAAAACGGAGCCCTCTTGCACTGTTGGTGGGAATGTAAATTGTTACAGCCACTAGAGAGAACAGTATGGAGGTTCCTTAAAAAACTAAAAATAGCTTCCGGGAAGATGGCGGAAGAGTAAGACGCGGAGATCACCTTCCTCCCCACAGATACACCAGAAATACATATACACACGGAACTGCTCCTACAGAACACCTACTGAAGGCTGGCAGAAGACCTCAGACCTCCCAAAAGGCAAGAAACTCCCCACGTACCTGGGTAGGGCAAAAGAAAAAAGAATAAACAGAGACAAAAGGATAGGGACGGGACCTGCACCAGTGGGAGGGAGATGCGAAGGAGGAAAGTTTTCCACACACACTAGAAGCCCCTTCACGGGCGGAGACTGCGGGTGGCGGAGGGAGAAACCTTCGGAGCCACGGAGGAGAGCACAGCAACAGTGGTGCGTAAGGCAAAGCGGAGAGACTGCCGCACAGAGGATCACGGCCGACCGGCACTCACCAGCCCGAGAGGCTTGTCTGCTCACCCACCGGGGCGGGCGGGGCTGGGAGCTGAGGCTTGGGCTTCGGTCAGAGCACCGGGAGAGGACTGGTGTTGGCGGCGTGAACACATACTGCAGGGGGTTAGTGCACCACGGCTAGCCGGGAGGGAGTCCAGGGAAAAGTCTGCACCTGCCGAAGAGGCAAGAGACTTTTTCTTACCTCTTTGTTTCCTGGTGCGCGAGGAGACGGCATTAAGAGCGCTGCTTAAAGGAGCTTCAGAGACAGGCGCGAGCCGCGGCTAAAAGCGTGGACCACAGAGACGGGCATGAGACGCCAAGGCTGCTGCTGCCGCCACCAAGAAGACTGTGTGCGAGCACAGGTCACTATCCACACCCCCCTTCCGGGGAGCCTGTGCAGCCCGCCACTGCCAGGGTCCCGGGAATCCAGGGCCAACTCCCCGGGGAGAACGCACGGCGTGCCTCAGGCTGGTGCAACGTCACGCCGGCCTCTGCCGCCGCAGGCTGACCCTGCATTCTGTGACCCTCCCTCCCCACCCCCCACCCCCCCCCCCCCCCCCCCCGGCCTGAGTGAGCCAGAGCTCCCGAATCAGCGGCTCCTTTAACCCCGTCCTGTCTGAGCGAAGAACAGACGCCCTCCGGCGACCTACACGCAGAGGTGGGGCCAAATCCAAAGCTGAGCCCCTGGGAGCTGTGAGAACAAAGAAGAGAAAAGGAAATCCCTCCGAGCAGCCTCAGAAGCAGCGGATTAAAGCTCCACAATCAACTTGATGTACCCTGCATCTGTGGAATACATGAATAGACAACGAATCATCCCAAATTAAGGAGCTGAACTTTGAGAACAAGATTTATGATTTTTTCCCCTTTTCCTCTTTTTGTGAGTGTGTATGTGTATGCTTCTGTGTGAGATTTTGTCTGTATAGCTTTGCTTCCACCATTTGTCCTAGGGTTCTAGCCATCCATTTTTTGTTTTAATTTTTTTCCTTAATAATTTTTTTATTTTAATAACTTTATATTTTATCTTATTTTATTTTACTTTATCTTCTTTCTTTCTTTCCTTCCTTCCCTCCTTCCTTCCTCCGTCCCTCCTTCCTTCCTTTCTTTCTTTCTTTCTACTTCTACTAATTCTTTCTTTCTACTTTTTCTCCATTTTATTCTGAGCCATGTGAATGAAAGGCTCTTGGTGCTGCAGCCAGGAGTCAGTGCTGTGCCTCTGAGGTGGGAGAGCCAACTTCAGGACACTGGTCCACAAGAGACCTCCCAGCTCCACATAACATCAAATGGCGAAAATCTCCCACAGATCTCCATCTCAACACCAGCACCCAACTTCACTCAACGACCAGCAAGCTACAATGCTGGACATCCTATGCCAAACAACTAGCAAGACAGGAACACAACCCCACCCATTAGCAGAGAGGCTGCCTAAAATCATAATAAATCCACGGACACCCCAAAACACACCACCAGACGTGGACCTGCCCACCAGAAAGACAAGATCCAGCCTCATCCACCAGAACACAGGCACTAGTCCCCTCCACCAGGAAGCCTACACAACCCATTGAAGCAACCTTAGCCACTGGGGACAGACACCAAAAACAACGGGAAATACAAACCTGCAGCCTGCAAAAAGGAGACCCCAAACACAGTAAAATAAGCAAAATGAGAAGACAGAAAAACACACAGCAGATGAAGGAGCAAGATAAAAACCCAAACGACCTAACAGATGAAGAGGAAATATGCAGTCTACCTGAAAAAGAATTCAGAATAATGATAGTAAAGATGATCCAGAATCTTGGAAATAGAATAGACAAAATGCAAGAAACATTTAACAAGGACCTAGAAGAACTAAAGATGAAACAAACAACGATGAACAACACATTAAATGAAATTAAAAATACTCTAGATGGAATCAATAGCAGAATAACTGAGGCAGAAGAACGGATAAGTGACCTGGAAGATAAAATAGTGGAAATAACTACTGCAGAGCAGAATAAAGAAAAAAGAATGAAAAGAACTGAGGACAGTCTCAGAGACCTCTAGGACAACAATAAACGCACCAACATTCGAATTATAGGGGTTCCAGAAGAAGAAGAGAAAAAGAAAGGGACTGAGAAAATATTTGAAGAGATTATAGTTGAAAACTTCCCTAATATGGGAAAGGAAATAGTTAATCAAGTCCAGGAAGCACAGAGAGTCCCATACAGGATAAATCCAAGAAGAAATATGCCAAGACACATATTAATCAAACTGTCGAAAATTAAATACAAAGAAAACATATTAAAAGCAGCAAGGGAAAAACAACAAATAACACACAAGGGAATCCCCATAAGGTTAACAGCTGATCTTTCAGCAGAAACTCTGCAAGCCAGGAGGGACTGGCAGGACATATTGAAAGTGTTGAAGGAGAAAAACCTGCAACCAAGATTACTCTACCCAGCAAGGATCTCATTCAGATTTGATGGAGAAATTAAAACCTTTACAGACAAGCAAAAGCTGAGAGAGTTCAGCACCACCAAACCAGCTTTACAACAACTGCTAAAGGAACTTCTCTAGACAAGAAACACAAGAGAAGGAAAAGACCTATAATAACGAACCCAAAACAATTTAGAAAATGGGAATAGGAACATACATATCGATAATTATCTTAAATGTAAATGGACTAAATGCTCCCACCAAAAGACACAGATTGGCTGAATGGATACAAAAACAAGACCCATATATTTGCTGTCTACAAGAGACCCACTTCAAACCTAGAGACACATACAGACTGAAAGTGAGGGGATGGAAAAAGATATTTCATGCAAATGGAAACCAAAAGAAAGTTGGAGTAGCAATTCTCATATCAGACAAAATAGACTTTAAAATAAAGACTATTAGAAGAGATAAAGAAGGACACTACATAATGATCAAGGGATCGATCCAAGAAGAAGATATAACAATTGTAAATATTTATGCACCCAACATAGGAGCACCTCAATACATAAGGCAAATACTAACAGCCATAAAAGGGGAAATCGACAGTAACACATTCATAGTAGGAGACTTTAACACCCCACTTTCACTAATAGACAGATCATCCAAAATGAAAATACATAAGGAAACACAAACTTTAAATGATAAATTAAACAAGATGGACTTAATTGATATTTATAGAACATTCCATCCAAAAACAACAGAATACACATTCTTCTCAAGTGCTTATGGAACGTTCTCCAGGATAGATCATATCTTGGGTCACAAACCAAGCCTTGGTAAATTTAAGAAAATTGAAATTGTATCAAGTATCTTTTCCGACCACAACGCTATGAGACTAGGTATCAATTACAGGAAAAGATCTGTAAAAAATACAAACACATGGAGGCTGAACAATACACTACTTAATAACGAAGTGATCACTGAAGAAATCAAAGAGGAAATTAAAAAAATACCTAGAAACAAATGACAATGGAGACACAATGACTCAAAATCTATGGGATGCAGCAAAAGCAGTTCTAAGAGGGATGTTTATAGCAATACAATCCTACCTTAAGAAACAGGAAACATCTCGAATAAACAACCTAACCTTGCACCTAAAGCAATTAGAGAAAGAAGAACAAAAAAAACCCTAAGTTAGCAGAAGGAAAGAAATCATAAAAATCAGATCAGAAATAAATGAAAAAGAAATGAAGGAAACAATAGCAAAGATCAATAAAACTAAAAGCTGGTTCTTTGAGAAAATAAACAAAATTGATAAACCATTAGCCAGACTCATCAAGAAAAAAAGGGAGAAGACTCAAATCAATAGAATTAGAAATGAAAAAGGAGAAGTAACAACTGACACTGCAGAAATACAAAAGATCATGAGAGATTACTACAAGCGACTCTATGCCAATAAAGTGGACAACCTGGAAGAAATGGACAAATTCTTAGAAATGCACAACCTGCCAAGACTGAATCAGGAAGAAATAGAAAATATGAACAGACCAATCACAAGCACTGAAATTGAAACTGTGATTAAAATTCTTCCAACAAACGAAAGCCCAGGACTAGAAGGCTTCACAGGCGAATTCTATCAAACATTTAGAGAAGAGCTAACACCTATCCTTCTCAAACTCTTCCAAAATATAGCATAGGGAGGAACACTCCCAAACTCATTCTATGAGGCCACCATCACCCTGATACCAAAACCAGACAAGGATGTCACAAAGAAAACTACAGGCCAATATCACTGATGAACATAGATGCAAAAATCCTCAACAAAATACTAGCAAACAGAATCCAACAGCACATTAAACGGATCATACACCATGATCAAGTGGGGTTTATTCTAGGAATGCAAGGATTCTTCAATATACACAAATCTATCAATGTGATAAACCATATTAACAAATTGAAGGAGAAAAGCCATATGATCATCTCAGTAGATCCAGAGAAAGCTTTTGACAAAATTCAACACCCATTTATGATAAAAACCCTCCAGAAAGTAGGCATAGAGGGAACTTTCCTCAACATAATAAAGGCCATATATGACAAACCCACAGCCAACATTGTGCTCAATGGTGAAAAATTAAAAGCATTTCCACTAAGATCAGGAACAAGACAAGGTTGCCCACTCTCACCACTCTTATTCAACATAGTTTGGGAAGTTTTAGCCACAGCAATCAGAGAAGAAAAGGAAATAAAAGGAATCCAAATCGGAAAGGAAGAAGTAAAGCTGTCACTGTTTGCAGATGATATGATACTATACATAGAGAATCCTAAAGATGCTATCAGAAAACTACTAGAGCTAATCAATGAATTTGGTAAAGTAGCAGGATACAAAATTAATGCACAGAAATCTCTGGCATTCCTATAGACTAATGGTGAAAAATCTGAAAGTGAAAACAAGAAAACACTCCCATTTACCATTGCAACAAAAAGAATAAATATCTAGGAATAAACCTACCTAAGGAGACAAAAGACTTGTATGC
Source organism: Stenella coeruleoalba (assembly GCF_951394435.1). Classification (NCBI taxonomy): domain Eukaryota; kingdom Metazoa; phylum Chordata; class Mammalia; order Artiodactyla; family Delphinidae; genus Stenella; species Stenella coeruleoalba. The sequence goes on along the minus strand of NC_137150.1, from coordinate 112,386,210 downwards.
AGAAAATTATAAGACACTGATGAAAGAAATTAAAGCTGATACAAATAGATGGAGAGATATACCATGTCCTTGGATTGGAAGAATCAACATTGTGAAAATGACTCTACTACCCAAAACAATCTACAGATTCAACACAATCCCTATCAAACTACCACTGGAATTTTTCACAGAACTAGAACAAAAAATTTCACAATTTGTAGGGAAACACAAAAGACCCCGAATAGCCAAAGCAATCTTGAGAACGAAAAACGGAGCTGGAGGAATTAGGCTCCCTGACTTCAGACTATACTACAAAGCTACAGTAATCAAGACAGTATGGTACTGGCACAAAAACAGAAAGATAGATCAATGGAACTGGATAGAAAGCCCAGAGATAAACCCATGCACATATGGTCACCTTATCTTTGATAAAGGAGGCAGGAATGTACAGTGGAGAAAGGACTGACTCTTCAATAAGTGATGCTGGGAAAACTGGACAGGTACATGTAAAAGTATGAGATTAGATCACTCCCTAACACCATACACAAAAATAAGCTCAAAATGGATTAAAGACCTAAATGTAAGACGAGACACTATCAAACTCTTAGAGGAAAACATAGTCAGAACACTCTATGACATAAATCACAGCAAGATCCTTTTTGACCCACCTCCTAGAGAAATGGAAATAGAAGCAAAAATAAACAAATGGGACCTAATGAAACTTCAAAGCTTTTGCACAGCAAAGAAAACCATAAACAAGTCCAAAAGACAACTCTCAGAATGGGAGAAAATATTTTCAAATGAAGCAACTGACAAAGAATTAGTCTCCAAAATTTATAAGCAGCTCATGCAGCTCAATAACAAAAAAATAAACGATCCAATACAAAAACGGTCAGAAGACCTAAATAGACATTTCTCCAAAGAAGATATACAGATTGCCAACAAACACATGAAAGAATGCTCAACATCATTAATCATTAGAGAAATGCAAATCAAAACTACAATGAGCTATCATCTCACACCGGTCAAAATGGCCATCATCAAAAAATCTACAAACAATAAATGCTGGAGAGGGTGTGGAGAAAACGGAGCCCTCTTGCACTGTTGGTGGGAATGTAAATGGATACAGCCACTGTGGAGAACAGTATGGAGGTTCCTTAAAAAACTACAAATAGAACTACCATATGACCCAGCGATCCCACTACTGGGCATATACCCTGAGAAAACCATAATTCAAAGAGTCATGTACCAAAATGTTCATTGCAGCTCTATTTACAATAGCCCGGAGATGGAAACAACCTAAGTGTCCATCATCGGATGAATGGATAAAAAAGATGTGGCACATATATACAATGGAATATTACTCAGCCATAAAAGGAAACGAAATTGAGCTATTTGTAATGAGGTGGATAGACCTAGAGTCTGTCATACAGAGTGAAGTAAGTCAGAAAAAGAAAGACAAATACCATATGCTAACACATATATATGGAATTTAAGGAAAAAAAATGTCATGAAGAACCTAGGGGTAAGACAGGAATAAAGACACAGACCTACTAGAGAATGGACTTGAGGATATGGGTAGGGGGAAGAGTAAGCTGTGACAAAGCTAGAGAGAGGCATGGACATATATACACTACCAAACGTAAAATAGATAGCTAGTGGGAAGCAGCCACATAGCACAGGGAGATCAGCTGGGTGCTTTGTGACAGCCTGGAGGGGTGGGATAGGGAGGGTGGGAGGGAGGGAGAAGCAAGAGGGAATAGATATGGGAACATATGTATATGTATAACTGATTCACTTTGTTATAAAGTGGAAACTAACACACCATTGTAAAGCAATTATACTCCAAAAAAAATAAAAAAAAAACACAACACAACCATATCTAGCAAAAAAAAAACAAACCTAAAAATAGAAGTACCATACGACCCAGCAAGCCCACTACTGGGCATATATCCTGAGAAAACCATAATTCAAAGAGTCATGTACCACAGTGGTCACTGCAGCTCTATTTACAATAGTCAGGACATGGAAGCAATCTGATTTAGTGTTTGTTTCTTGAAGGAAGGACTTAAGTAGTAAAGAAGGGAGCTGGATTCAAAGAACATCTTTAACATGTGAGGTTTGTTACTGGTACTCCCCTACCCAGCCCCCATCCCACCCGCGCCGCCAACTTCAAATTTCACTCTCCCAGTTTGGCCCCCCATATTACTCAGGAGCCAAAGTGGCCTCACCCTTCTCCATCCCTGACACTTCCCAGTTATCTGTCACCATCCCACACTCCAAAGGAAAACTTCCATTCCCCAAGTGCTAAATAGCTGAACTCCAAGTAAAAGAGGACCTTTAATCTGATTAAAATAATTCACAGTAAATTGCAAATCTCTTAATCCTCTTAGAGGAAGTAACATTATTTTTTTAATTTGGAAGGGGAAAGCAACTTGATATAGCCTCTAATTGTTGGCATTTTCGTACAGCATAAACAATAATATATTTTGCTTTATTCGGATAGAAATGGTTATCACATTGGCATGGCAATCTGCCCAGAAATCTGTCTCCAACCTGTCAAATTAACCCTGAATTTTCTCTTAACAACATTCACCCTTCTGCTTTGTTTGTTTGTTGTTGTTGTTTTTAAATCTCTGGGGAGAGGTCTTAAGGTTTGGAGTGATAGCTCTGTAGGGATAATTTTTATGTTTAGGGTTTGTAAGTCAGGGTCTATACAAAGCAACTATCATGAACTAGTTTCTTCAAGAAAAAGAATCGTGATAAAGATGACCAATCAACAAAGCAATGATGAAAACAACACAATTCACACTTAAATAGACATTAGAACATGTCAAACACTGTTTTAAAGACTTTATATATATTAACTTATTTAACCTTCACAGCAACCCCATCATTTCCATTTTACTGGTAAGGAAACAGAAAAGTGAGATAAGCTATTAAGGTGACATGGCTGGTGTGCAGTGAAGCCACATTTCAAACCATTGTATTTTAACTCTGAAGCCCATTCCCTTACAATCACTACACTCTACTGAAAGACACACTGATTAGGAAAAACTCAGGGATAAATAATCCAGCTCCCTGTGTTGTTCCCTAGGATAAAAACTACAGAATTTAAATTCTGAAAGTGGCCTTAATGTCACTGTTTCAATTCCTGCATTTTACAGGTGAAGAAACTAACTCATGGCATGGTGAAAAGCTACCTAGTGGCAGATTCAAACCCAGAAAGAACCAAGTCTGAATCCAAGCCGTGTTTTTTCCCTCACTATACTACAGTTAGTCCATAGAAAAATCATAGCAAAACCTAGAAACTCCAAGCAAAGGTAGATATTCAAAATCCTAGCCAATGCATTTTGTAAGATCTGGTAAATACAAACTCTTGAGAGCTCCCATTTGGCAACTCCGGTTTTTCTTCTTTCTGATTACTCACATCTCTGTTTCTAAAAGAATGAAAATTTACCCAAGAATCAGAGGGATTATTAATTTATTTTATAACTGTCAAAGCAAAGAAATTGATGTACTGAATCACTTATTAATTCACTGAATATGTTCGTTGTTATAGTTAAGTAGATATAGACCCTCATAGTTTGAAAGGAGACCTGGATAAGTAAATGTAATAGAGAATGATCATGGGCAAGGTCACAGTTTTGTAGAGGGTGCTATGGAAACACATAAGAAGTACATCAAATCTACACTGGGTGGGTGGAAGGGGCGTCTAAGAGTTTTTGGAGGAGGAGACACCTGAATTTATTCATTAGGCCAAACAGCAGTTAGGGTGGGGAAAAGGGGAGGAAAACGGAGAGAATGGAATGGGTCTAGACAGAGCAGTCCCAGATAGAGGAACAGCATTAGAAAAGCCTGAGGGATAAGAGGCTGAAGCTGGTTCATATGTAGGGAACCCTAATTAAGCAGGTGTGCAATATAATCAAATCAATAATAACAATACCTCCAGGGCTTCCTTGGTGGTGCAGTGGTTAAGAATCCGCCCGCCAATGCAGGGGACACGGGTTCGAGCCCTGGTCCGGGAAGATCCCACATGCCGCGGAACAGCTAAGCCTGTGCGCCACAACTACTGAGCCTGTGCTCTAGAGCCCGCTAACCACAACTACTGAACTCGCGTGCCTAGAGCCCGTGCTCCGCAACAAGAGAAGCCACCGCAATGAGAAGCCCTTGCAGCTCAACGAAGAGTAGCCCTCGCTTGCCGCAACTAGAGAAAGCCCCCATGCAGTAATACAGACCAATGCAGCCAAAAATAAATCAAATAAATTAAATAAACAAATTAAAAAAAAATACCTCCAAAGACAGGGTACTTTTTCTCTTAAGAAAATAAATCAAACATAACGTTTCTGTGGTTCAAAAAAAAGGGAATAGTCTTTATATAGAAAGAAATAGGAAGAAGAAATAGACAAAATCAACAAGACTTAGGCAAATTAGCTGATAGGTTTTCATTACATTCCTTTAAAAGCTTCAGTTCTCAACTATAGAAATAATTTCCAAATAAACGTGAAAGTCATGGCTGCCCTTTTAAGTGATGAAGAATACATTATTATTAGCAAGCTATTTTGTCAGAGCATCGAATAATGCTCATCTTTAAACATGCCTCCTGTGGACAATGAAATGCTGGTGATGGTTTCCAGCTTCAAATGAATCAGTGCTCACTGCTCAGGGCACAATACTGCTTCTGACCTCTTCCCCTGCCCGTGGCTTGACCTTCTCCCACTCCAACGTTATTCCCTGCCTTGTGCTGTGAGCATCTCATATTATTCGTGAGCTGTGGCTCTAGAATTTAGCATGAGGAGGGCTGCCCCTGATAGATGTCTAACATGAGTAATGCTCTTAATGATCCCCAATGGGACTCTGCCATATTCTTCCAGCAGGATGAGTCGTTGGAAGACAAAAAGAAATTCTATCCACTTTACAGTGAAACATAATGAAGACAAGAAATTATTACATATAGGAATATTTTACTTAGATTTAGTAAGAAATGACCAGTTTGGGTTTTTTTTAAAGAGTTAACCAAAGTGTCTTCATATATATTTAGCTTTGCAGTATATCTTGAACACCTGAGCAAATTATCCCATTTCTACGTTGCCTTAAAGAAATCCTCCAAATGTTGTTTTAGAGACATTTATGAATTATACACAAGGTTTCTTCACAGAAACGCTAGATATGCTCTTGAAAACTGTGCATAAATCAATATTTTGTAAATTAAATAACATTTTTCACCAACAAATTATTTCAGAGATGCTTTATTTTCATTTCTCATTAATATTCAATTGGCAATGATTTCTGACCCTCTAGATTAAGCTTCTCTCCTGATAATATTTCTGTCAAACAGCTAATGATCTATAAAACAAATAATAAAACAAATATGGGAAACTGGGTTTTAGAAATGATCCTGCAATAAATACTTGCAGAAGGTAAAAGCTTCTTTGCAATTCAGCCAAAGCCCCAATTTTATTCTTATTTCTTCTGATTTCCTTAATGTACTTTCTCAACCTGTAATTCATAGGCAACACGGTGGTGTGTCTCTTAATAGCAATCAGTAAACCTTTAGACTGTCTCTGTTGATAATTTCTCTTCTTATTCAAGAATATATTTATTTATTCAGTTCATCAGGAACTCTGCTCATCAAAGGGCTTATGGTTTTGTTTTCGGTGTTCGTTAGCTTTAGGACAAAGAATAAACATAAACAGTCAAACTGATCACTTTGCCTGGCTTAACAATTTGTAAAATGTAAATAATGCCAATAAAGGCAGACGCTTTGGGTTAAATAAATAAGCCATTATGTAACCATTTAGCTAGAAACAATACAGTAAGGATGGCCAAACACCAGAAAAGGAAAAGCTTCGAAAACGCTGAAGATAACAGAGTGAGGGGATATCAATGTATTTAGAGTAGGAATAAACAGCCACAGATAGGTCGGTTCTATATGGGACGGATAATGTAATATTGCAGCTACAAAATGATGATCTGTGGGCCACATTTGGTGTGAAGACTTGCTATTGTTGTTGTTACTTTTATTATTCATTTAGACCTAATTGTTCCCATTATAGGTTGGGAGATTTTACTTTAAAATACAGATTTATGCCTTTTCTTGAAAATTCTGAAAGTCTGTCCACATTTAAGTCCACACATCCCCATGGCAACATCCAGCCAACCATCCCTTAGACCTGATACAGGGCCTTCCTTACACAGGCCCTGTATTGGCATTTCAGTTTTCAACCGTTATAAAATATTATCAGAGAAGAAAAACAGAATCTCACAAATTTCATTTTGTTTATCTTCCCTGCCAAGAATCATGACTTTAGAACAGGAAGGGCAGTCCGAAGATGGTTCAGTGGTAAATGAAGGTGGGAAGATAAGTATCTAGCTTATTAATATATTTTAAAACTCCTGATCCAGAAAAGCATTACATCCCAGGATGCTGACAGAACTTTTAGATGAAATGAGATATTTATTTGAACACTAGGAAAAAGTTAAAAGTTATCTAAATTTTTACTAAAAAAGAAAACAGGATCCTCAAAATCCATGTTACACTTTAGGACACTGACAAAATATGTATTAAAAACAATAACAAAAGAACATAACCACGTGAAATGACTCTTTATCAAATAAGGAAAATTGGAAGAAAACAGAAATCTTGTGTGCAGAGAACAGAAAATTTTAAAAGAGCATAGCTGTCTTCAAATAGCGAAACAGTTTCATGTAGAAACTAAACTGAATTTACCATGGGTAGTTCGGAGGGTAAAACAGAGTCCAGTAGGACAGGCAATAGAGTTGAGTTTTAGCTTAATTAATGAGGAAAATGTATACAAAACTTATAAATGGAATCTTCTATGCTATGAGGAGATAATTCCTGTCACACAGAAAGTAATGAGGATAGAATAAAGAATAGGTGTTCAGGTTACTGCAGAGAGGGTAGAAGAACAGAAATAAAGTTGTTCTAAGATACTGTCCAAATGATTCTCTGATAGGTTAAGGACAATAAAACATATATCATTATATCTAAGTTTGTCTATACACTGCTATCCATACCCTCAGAGAATATGCCAAAAAGTAAATGTCTTAATTTCTAAGAATTATGATATCAAATTTATATTTATTTTTTATCACCTCTTCTCCATTTGGTGGAAGCTCTTTATTATCTAAACATAGGCTCACAGGGTAGTCACACATACCTCTGTTAAATTACCTATTGGGCAATCAACCATTTAGCATAAATTCCTTAAGTGCAAAAAATGAGCTTTTTTTTTTTTTTAATACTCTGTTGCCTGGTAAGATTGATCAAATGAATGGATGAATGTTATTATTAAATAATGTCCTCTAAAATATAAGTGTCATAAGTGAAATTCTATAACAACTAACTATTGTAAAATCTACCTCTTCAAAGAGATTATATCTTTTTTTCAGATCACCACTCCTGGATGCACCTTTCTAACACTTCACCTTGCTCAACAAGATATTCTATTCTTTCTTTCAACGCTCTTTGGCAACTACTTATTCCAGGGAGAGTTTGCTGACTAAGTAAATCCCCTTAATCTATCAGTTCTCAAATGCATTCTCACTTCTACCATCATATCAAAACATCTTTCATTCAGAGTGCCAACCATTCACTCATGTGCTTCAACATACATTTTCCTGCCTATAAGTACATAACCTGGATGTTGTATTAAAAGCTCCTACACATTATCAGTATGTCTAAAACAAAGTGTCTAACAGCAACAAAAGTAGACAGTTGGTTAATAATAATTTTTCATTATTATCAAGATTGATAATCTTGATTTAGCTAATCAAGATAATCAAGATTGACAGTCACTTACTAAGGAATAAAGAATGTTATTAAGCTCCATTCATAATAAAAAAACAAGTAGCATCATCGAATACAAATGAATGGCAGGCTGCAAAGCAATAAATGCACAGAAACACATTTATTATGACGTTATTTTAAGACAGAGTAAAAACCTTAAGGCTATGACCAGGTCTCATATGAGGGAGGGTTTTAGATATGATACCTAGTTTCGATTACTGGTAAAGAGTAAGGAACAGGGAAAATTTTCAATTTTCATTTAAGCCTATATAAAGTCATAAACCTATGGACAGAGAGAAGAGAAACGTACCATCCCATCTACACATTTGGAAATAACTTTGGAAGACTGTTGAGTTCAACTGAGAAAACAACCCCTAAGAAATTACAGAACAATCTTTAGTCAGACATATCTATTTAAAAGAATGGAACTTCCCTGGTGGTGCAGTGGTTAAGAATCTGCCTGCCAATGCAGGGGACACGGGTTCGATCCTGGTCTGGGAAGATCCCACGTGCCGCGGAGCAACTAAGCCCGTGCGCCACAACTACTGAGCCCACGTGCCACAACTACTGAAGCCCGTGCGCCTAGAGCCCGTGCTCCGCAACAAGAGAAGCCACCGCAGTGAGAAGCCTGTGCACCACAACGAAGAGTAACCTCCGCTCACCGCAACTAGAGAAAGCCTGCGCACAGCAACGAAGACCCAATGCAGCCTTAAATAAATAAATAAATAAATAAATAAATAAATAAATAAAGAGAGTAAGAAGAACAAAAGAGTAACATTTAAAAAAACAACTATATTACTTCTGAGAGAGGGTTGATTACAGTACTGTTGTTAATAGTTACTACAGAATCCGGCAGTTTTCAGGGATCATGTTCACCAATGCTACATTCTTTATTTTCTAGAAAACTTGCCATCTGTGAAGGATACACCTTTAAAGGAATACTAGTAACAGATCTAACCAAGCTGTTGCCTAATATACTTTTATTATCCATAACATCGTATCACTATGTTCACTGTCTATTTCTGACTAAAAAAACAAAAATTCAGCACCAGTTTCTTAGAGAAATTAGATGCCAGTAATAGTATTTTCTCTATGAAGACATTGCTATTCACTTACCCAAACGAGCTCTCATAAAACTTACTTCGCTCCTGTGTCAGATTTACTCCACAAACTGAACAGCACTGAATTCCACTAGATCATATTACGGGCTGAATTGAGATTTCTGTGTTCTATGGTGTATAATATCAGGGTTATCAAGCAAAAGAGGGGAACAGACAATCAGATATACCAGAAAAATCTATCATCTAAAAGGCAACTAAAACAGCTGGGCAGCACAAGTTAGTTCCCTCACAAAGAAGCATCTTAGCCTTGTTATCTATACATTTTATACTGTTTCATCTACAATGATTTTCCTGTAAGGAAACAGTGCAGTGGGTATAATGGTGACGAGCCAAATTCTGCAATCAGACAGGCTGGTTTCAAATCCTGATTCTACCACTCTAGCTGACTGACCACAGTCAAGGAACGTAAGTTTTCTGAGCCTCATTTTCCATATTGATAAACAGGGATAACAGCAATGCATTCATGCTTAATGTGGTATTAAATAAGATAAGGTGTATGAGCACTGTGCCAGCACATAACTTTATACATTTTAGACTTTATAATAATTATTATTAGAGATATTATATTATTGATTCCTAGTCCTTTAGGTTCAATGCACATAACTGGATCCATAACTCATCATTTAATTACTTGTATTTTTCATCATCAGGCTATATTTATCCATATATACACATATATCTTACAATATATTTAATAATCATGTGTGGTTATTAAAGCACTATGTTCAATGTGTCAAATGCAAAATGGTGAAAGGGTAGTTTTGAATATGGGATCCTAGGAAAGGACAAGCTCCTGGATTGGAATGACCCTTAACAGGAGAAAAGACCAAATAATGCAATGAATTTTGTTTCCTCTCTGACCATACTGAATCTAAATAAAAGCTGCCCTTATGATGCGTCTACCGAATCGTAATTATTAACTGATGAATAGCAACAATCTTGTCAGTTAAATGCTCCCTCATCTCCATGCAGTATCCAAGTAAAGCTTCTGCCCATCTCCTCTTTTCCTTCTACGTGTTTAGGTTTTGGCAATTAATGAACTACTAAGTTCATTAATTGAAGCAAATTCCAGTTCCAAACTTAATACCAGATTGGTAAGGAAATTTTCACTTCTCTTCAAATATAAGGGAGAAAAACAGATGAGTCTATCTCCCACGGCCTGTACAAGCCAGTTTACTTTATTCAGACAGCTTGCTAATTGAATGGTCTGGAGACACTGAAATTACTTCCCAAACCAGGCAACTAAAGTAGTTTAAAGTTACCCAGAGGTGTGTAGTTAACACTTACAAATGTGTTTTAACTCACTTTGATATATGAACAAGCACCATTAGTGAAGTTTCCAAGTAATAAAAGACTGCCTTTTAAATCAAGCCTGAGTAAACAAAATCAGCTTTAGATCAGTGAAACTGCAAAGTATACATTTTATATTTCCTTTATATAGGAAAGGAATTGCAGGCAGATACTTCTAGCCAAACTAAAAGTTAGTACATTGTTAGTGGAAGAAAACAACCACATGCTAAAACAGAAAATATAACAGAGTATGCATGTTATGGAAGTTTGGAGATTAAATTTTGAGATGGTACCTCATTAGCACCGTCTGATGCCAAATGATCTTGGAACAGACAAATGTAGCCTGATTCACTTATTCTTTTGCCCCATTTTCCTTTCAAACTCTACCTGGGATTGCTAATGACATAAAAGGGCCTCCGTCACATGAGTGGAGAGAAACGAAAATCTGGCCTCTGTTTCCTCTTCTGCTAACATCCATGAATGAGTTTACAGAGTTGATATTTTTTTTCCATGATGGTGCATAAATTATGACCATACATCACATGCTACAAGGAACTTGACTGTCATATAAGCACACCTCTTGTTACGTTCATTGAAATTTTAAGTTATATCAAGAAATAACATATATCTGAAATGATTTTTAAAGTACTAAATGGTCACATGTAATGATTTTATTACTCCTAAGAGAACTTTCCTCACATTAAAAGAAGAATCCACAGGGCTTTCCTGGTGGCGCAGTGGTTAAGAATCTGCCTGCCAAGCAGGGGACACGGATTCAAGCACTGGTCCAGGGAGATCCCACATGCTGCAGAGCAACTAAGCCCATGAGCCACAACTACTCAGCCTGCACTCTAGAGCCTGCGAGCCACAACTACTGAGCCCACATGCTGCAACTACTGAAGCCCGCGCACCTAGAGCCAGCGCTCCGCAACAAGAGAAGCCCGCGCACCGCAACGAAGAGTAGCCCCTGCTCGCCGCAACTAGAGAAAGCCCGCGCGCAGCAACGAAGACTCAACGCAGCCAAAAATAATAAATTAAAAAAAAAAGAAAAGAAAAACCTACAGAGTGTCAGGGATACAGATTCGGTCTCTGACATTGTCAAGCAGAACCTCTTGCAAATAACTTTGGGAGAAAGTTCCAAAGCCTCCATGCTCGTTCCATGGCTGACTGTGGATAAGCTGTCCCTGGTTCTCGGGGCATGTACACATAAGCTGAACATACGCATAGATGACCCATACTTTGAACTTGATACTTTCTGAAATCCAATCAAGAGCATTTTGAGAAAGTGTGACCATGAGCTACTACTTGCCAGAAGTGCTTTAAAAATGTGTTTTCTAGTAAGGAAAACTAACATGATCGAAAAAACAGATCCCTGAGATACACGGTATTATTAGGAATTGAAGCCTACTACTTCCTATATGCTACATATAAATCACTCACTTGACACAAAAAGAATATATTCCCACTTAAGGCAGAACCACACTGCTCTGTATACATTTGCTTGTATCCACTGGTGGTGCTTTTAATGCTTCATTTAAGTGTCAAACTAGGTGACAGGCATTAAGCCTGCAGACCATTCAGCATCAAACTCACGATCTAAGAACCTTTTCTACCATTGTTTACCTTCTATACACTCTCCTCCCAATCAGAAAATAAATTAATTAAATAAAATAAACAGATATTCTTTTCCGGCTGTAAGCCACGGACAGCTGTGAACACGGCAGAGGTACTTCTCTCATTGAATGAAGTCAGAAAGATATGCACAGTCATGCTGTTCAAAATATTGGTTTATGTGTGGAACAACATTGTCATAAGACATTTGGAAGCCAAGTAAAATCACAGAAGTAAGGGAATTTGTAGCAATCTGTTTTGGCTTACAGGAAATGAGACTGAGCTCTCCCATGAAGCAAGCAACATGACACCTTCCAGCATTAGAAATAGCCTCTTGGTTGGCTAAGGAGCAAAAGAGAGGGAAGCAATGAAGTGGAGATCAAAGCTATCTCCCTGTACACTACAGATAATCTTTTTTTCTTCCTCTTCCTCAACAGCAAGATTGAAGGAAAGCGCTGAAGGTAGAGGGACAAGGGGAAAAGGAAACCATGCTAATCCAGAATTGTAGGGAAAGGAGGTGGCCTTTGATCTCCACAGGATGGCAACTTTATTGGCTATGCATAAGCAGTTTCCAACCAGCTGATCAACCAGGTATTAACACTCAACACCCTTCCATGATCAGTAACCATGAAGTGAGTCATCTGTGGATAGCAGTCAAGCAGAAGGCTCATCTACTGCTAAAGGACCACCAGCCCATGCCCAACCCAGAGGGGAAGGTGCAACCCCAGGGGAAATGATTGTTTCTCCACAGGCAGGCTCTTCCCTGATAAGCACCAATTATTTGCCTTGGGACTCAGAGCAGAATCTTTCCTCAAGTGTGCATGAATGAGGACGGCATTCATTTTTCAACATACAACTTGGAATCCGTGTATTTCTACATCACCAGCAGTCATTGTTTTGACTTCTGTTCGGTGTCTTTTTTTAAGCATGCCAGGAAATACAGACATGATAAAGGCTGGATGTGAGTTAGTTGAATGTAAAGAACCGATCATCTTGCTTGGTGATATAAAAATTTAAAGATCATTTACTTAACGGCAGGATAAAAAATGCCTCCCTTCCAAATTCTCAAGAGTTCAAACCACAGTCTTGTTTGGGTGAATTCGGGGGACATGTTTTAAAATTAAAAAAAAAAATGATTGAACAATAATCTTTCTTATTTTAAATCCTTCATTTCTCTCTTTCAGCTAGGAAAGTGCACAGTGGTTATGGGTTTTGGAATCAGCATGGTTCAAATCCCTGCTCATCCACATCTCCTAACCTCTCTATGATGTAGTTTCCACAGCGATAAAATACAGATAAAGTAAAATTTTCGTAACAATAGCACCTATGTCATAGGGCTCTTATAAGCATTCAATAAGATAATGGTGACCATTCCACAAATGACAGTCATATCTTCATAGCACTAGCAGTAGTCATCATCATAAAGTTTCTTATGGTGCCCCAGAATTTGAACTTGATCTCATTTTTTTTTATTATTTCCTTCTCTCACTTGCTGGTCTCCTCTAAGCAAAAACATTATGATACAGAAGGTAACTACTTAGCTTTCCACTCCTCTGTATAAATTGAGGAAGTCAACATTCTAAAGTCTTCTTAAATATAGCTTAAAAAAAAACTATTTTATGAATTCATTAAAGATTCCAACTACTCCTTTGTTTTCAAACTACTCCATGTTTCAAACTACTCCTTTGCTTTAAAAATTGTCTAGTTCTTTATATAGTTGTTAAACATAGAGCATACACACTGACATCAATTTTTCAAGAGCCCACTTTTCAGATTTGCTCTTTGTGCTATGTGTGGTCAGAGGGTGCACTAAGATTGGCTCTGTCTACTGCCACTCTCCCTCCTCCTATAGTTTAAAACCAGCTTAATTATGGATCTGTTTCTTCTACTGTACTTCTCTAGCCTTCTGCTTCTAGTTCCACTTTTTTTTTTCCTTTCTTATTACCGAATTTCTTAATATACTCTACAGATTACCTTAGGCCTAATTTTTAATTGAGTAACAATTTTGATTTCCTTATATTTTTCTATAAGAAATCAAGCATGCAAGGCAGTTATACTTTTGTTTTTAGAATTAAACATTTTTCTAAAGGCCAGAACCTTAATGAGCATTACCTTAACATCTAAAGGCCAGAACTTAATGAGCATTACCTTAACATCTCTTATTAACACAGAAGATGATACATATTCAACTATTTATGATCTTCATTGGCAAGCTGTTATTCTAAGCTTCCTCCCAATGTTATTCCTCTTGCCCAGTATTTTAAATTACAGATACCTATTCAACGTAAAATAAATAAATAAACAAACAACTGTGATTATAGGTTTGAAATTTAGCATTTTGTATCACTTTATTCACACAAGAGTATTTCATTTGTCATAGGGAAGACTAAGGGAAAATTTCAGGTAAATTTATTGTTCTGAGACATTTTAACTATAAATATCTTATGTATTAGAGGGCCCATTATCAAGAAATAGGATGCCTTAAAAGATGTCACAGTATTCAGATAAGTGTATTTAAAAGCCAATAAGTTTATAAAGAAATTAATAAGAAATTATTGGAATTACCAAAGAATCTTTCCAGTTACAGAGACCACAGAGCCAGATAAGTGGCTCACATAGTGAAACTTATCTAAAAAATTTCCCTCCCCCCAAGAGAAAAAGACTCCTCCCTCCCAAAAAAAAGGAGGAAAGAAAGACAGCACTAGTGAATTTCTACTTCATTTGAAGTTCAGATCTCATCCTAAGTCTGAACTGAAATTCAATCACTTAAAAGCAGTTTTGATCCAATGGAGTTGAGGAGAGGAAGTCCATAAAGAAAGAATGTTTAGAATCAGTTCCTGAGAGATCACACAGATTTTTTTTTTCCAGGGCTATCCCATCTGCGCCCCTCACCAAAGTCTCGCTCTCCACAGAAAAGAACTCAGGTATACAAACACTAAAGAAATTTACCATGAAAAAGAATTTCTAAAGAAATACCTATTTTTTCCAAAATCTTAGTTTCCTAGAATAAAAAGTTATATACTGTAGCATTAGGCTAATAAATAAAAGACTACAAAAAACAAACACATAATATTTTGATGTTAAGTATGACATCAACGTGAAGTTTATAATCTGTTTGAAGAAAACTATAGGACTTTATCAAGTTGGCAGCCAGGTTTTTTTTAAAAAAAAAAAAGGAAAAGAAAAAAGAACTGACAACCAATAGATGTTTTTACAGGTTAAATCTTGTTGAAGGTACCTTACCCCCCTCAGTACACTTTGATTTATTTAAACTCACCACATTTCTCTTAAATACACTCCATTAACAAGTGATAGACTGTGATCTTAGGCTTGAGGCAAGATATGAAACACAATCTTTCAAGAACTTCATTCATTCCCTGCCCAGGTGTCTTGAGCACGCCCAACTCTACTTACTTATCTGAGTTTTGTGAAGTTTTATGCAAGTCAGTAGTGTGGCTTTAGAATAGCACACGGTCGTGAACCCTCCCCAGCAGCCCAGTAATCTGGCCTCTCCAAGTTCAGATTCACAGCTGGAGTGAAAGTCAGCAGAAGACCGATAAACAGCTTCAGGTTAAATATGAGAGAGCATCTCACAAGGACAACTCTGACCCCACCAACAAAGTGGATAACCACACCTATCGGAAAAACTTAGGTTTATTAAAATCACCAGTAGCTTCGGTGGAAAATTAAATTAGAAAAACAAAGCCAGAAATCATTTCAGCTCTAAGGTTATAAATGCCTTCTATCTATTTAAATTACAAACCTCAGGTACTAAGTACTAATCAAATTATTAAATCTAAAGGGCAGTACACGCTCCAACATTATTTCTCCAAGTGAAGACAGAATTTGCACGCTGACACGACTAGCTTTCAGTGACATCCTATTAGTGTGACCCTATCTTTAATCTACTGCCATGATAAAATGTCCCAACATATACAAACTCAGCTCAAACAGTGACTAATGACCATTAATCCCCCTATCTTCAGTAATCTGCTCCTCCAGTCATTTATCACACTGACACTTCACTTTACACACGTGAATAAACTTTAACCGAGAAGGTGAATCAACAAAAATCTCAAAGGTATCTGAAGCTGTAAATTAAACTAGGGGGAGACTTGGCGAAGAGAGACAAATAGAGAGATCAGATCTGAATGTTTCTGATTTGCATCCTTGGCTGGTATGGGGGTGGGAAACCATTCAATCCCTCAGATATGCAAACTAAGAAAAAAATACACGAGAGAGGGGAAGCTGGAAGAAAGAAGAGGTGGCTGGCCCCAAAGAGTCTGTTTAATCTAGTCATCCTTCCACTGTGACAGGAATGAAAACTTCAGTTTTCTGTTTTCTTCAAAGGAATAACAATTTAATAAATTTCTCATTTAGTTCCGTTGCAAAGGTTCCTTTTACTCAGAAAGCATATTTTAGGGATTATTTTAGGGATTTATTTGCCATCATTTAGCTGATGTGTTTTTCTTTTACATATTTCCTTAAGTAAAATCCTTGGTCCAAATATTAATCATAGCCGTGGACCACAAAAAGCTCAAACCAACCTTTCAAAACTGTTTCATAATCATGGAAATTGAGTGACTCTAACGTACAGGCTCTGATGCAACTTGAAGCTCAGTACAGGACTATAAAAAATTCCCTGAGGTACACTGTGTGTGTGTGTGTGTGTGTGTGTGTGTGTGTGTGCGCGCGCGCGCGCGCGTGCGTGTGTGTGTGTGTGTGTGTGTGTGTGTGTGTGTTAAGGCCTGAAATCGGATCCTTGATTGAAACCAGAATCTACCAAAAGGAAAGAAAGAAAAGTTGAGCCGTGGCTCTGTTCCCTCATAGTAAAAGTTTCTTCGGGAGAGTAAGAAAACTATTTGTAAGTGTAGATGCAGTGTACACTCTTAGGTCAGACGTATCCCACTGCAGTATCCTTCCAACAGCTCATGTGAAGAGTTTTGGTACTATTTAATGTATCCCCAAAATCCTAAATTCAGCCTTCTGTTTTCCCTTGCCAATGAAAACTCCCAGGCAACTAAGTGTTCCCTTTCAGATACTTGCAACCCCTTGTTTTCCTTCTAAACTCACCCAGGCAGAGGGGATACTTTATATCCTACGGTAAGAAGGAGTTATTTCCTGAAGTTTCTTCAGAATCGAATTTAATTACAGACCTTGGTTATATAAAACAACTATTAATAACCCCTTTGCTCGAAAGAGGAGGGGCGAATTGGAGGACCAGGTTCAGGAATCCTGGCGGGTTTCTGGGCTCCAGCTCCCCGGGCGCACATCTCCCTTCCCGCGGGAAGCAGCCGAGGGCTGAAACTCACTTTGGCTCATCCTCATGGCCCAAGCTCACCGCCAACCGCTGACTCTCCCACCCTTGCGCTCCGACGTGCGTTTGCCCAGAATGATCTGGGCGTGCCTCGAACTTGGCAAAAGGCCTAGGTCTGCGAAGAGGCTTGGAAGGTCTTGGGAGATGAGGGAAAGGGGACAACACAAAGTAGGAACTAAGAACCTTTTCGTCTAAAACTCCTGCCAGGGGTCGGGCCCTTCCGGCCTTAGAAGGGAGAGGTCACCAAAATGCAGTTCGGGGTTGATTTTGGAAAGTGGAGAGGGGGCGTGCAAGGGGAATGGAGGGTGAAGGAAGAAGACGCGGGGTTACCTGAACAGAGACATATTAATCCAAAGAGGTAAAAGTGAGCAGGCTCCGCGATCATTGTCCTCGGGTGGATCCTGCATACAGTCTCATGCCAAGAGGAGAGAGTAGAAATGGGGTCTCCGAATTTATGAAGCCACACACTACACACAAAGGCTTAATATAAGCAACGTGGGTCAATCCGCCAGGAGTTTTTAGGGCAATTACTTGTCCACCTCTCCGGACGCTTGTCAGTATCTCTGAGCCCTCTGCAGACTAAGAATTCCAAGGTTTGCCTTCTCTGGCGCCAGGGTTTCCGAGGAGGCTTGGCCACTTCCAAGGACCATCCAAAGCGAACAACAAAGAGCCGAAGCAGAAGAGCAGTTGTGCGGTTTCCTGCCTCCACAATCTTGCCGAGCCTCCCGGCGTGCTCCCGCGGCGAGGGCCGGCGCGGCGGCGGCAAAGTTGGCGTGTGAGAACGGATTAGGGAGGGCCGAAAAGTGCTTCTCCGTCTATAGGCGAGCCCAGTCAACAGCTGGCCACCCGCGCCGGCGGCAAAGGCAGCCAAGGCAGTGGCAGCAGCTCGGGAGGACGGGCACAGGGTGCCGGGGGTGTGCCTGGGTGACTCCGCGCGCTGGGGGCGAGCAAGGGGGCGGTGCGGCGACAGCGGTTCCCTGGGCGGGCCCTTGTTCCCATCACTTGGGGGATGCGGAGGGTACTGAAGAAGGCAGCAGCTCCGCGGACACACTCAAGCCTCCCGGGCGCCCCCAGCCCAGCGCGGCGCTCACCATCCCTCCGGCCCCTCGCCCGCGGGGGCGTGCGCGCAAGGCACCCCGAACTCTCCGCGGCTGGAACGCTGGAGCCTAAACTTCCAGGCGGTGGCTGCCCGCAGCCCTGGCTCGTGGTAGCTGCAGAGAGGCACCCGACCTCCCCGGGGTGGCGGAGAGGGGCCAGGAGGATGCCGCTGCGGGTGTGAGCGACGGCTGCCGCGGCTCACCCGAACTCCGCCGGGATCAGCGGCGTCTGAAGTTTCTACTCTCACGCTGCCTCTTCTCTGGCTCGATTGCTTGCGGGTTTCCCCCACAGTCCCCGCGGCTCCCGGTTTCCTCCCTCTCTTTCCCAGCCCGAGAATGCTTAAAGGGGCCGCGCGGTCCTTTCCACGCTTCACTCTACACTCTCCAGACGCCGGTCTGGCAAGTTCTGCTCGTTAATATTTCCATCCATAAGCCAGGGTGCCCGACTACGCCCTCAGGTGAGAATCAAACTGCTCAGGATCACAAAGCCGAGCGAATTGGAACTTGCCTTGTTTCTCTCGACACCCCTGGCTCCCCTGCACCTTTCTCCAAATGGAACCTCCCAGCCAAAGACTTCAAAAACCCTCCTGGTCCAGCTTAACCTCTTCCCTACCGCTTACAGGAGTTGAAGTAAACTCTCAAATAACTTTGTCTTCACCCTTCCCTGTTCCCATTAAAAAAAAAAAAAAAAAATCAAACGTGGGCAAACAAGCCTATAGGACAGGAGGTAGAGAAATAACTACGTAGGATTTATTACGTAGTTATATGTAATACGAAAATCAGTTTCTTTTAAACTGTAGTTGTTGAGTCTCCCGTAGAAAGGCTACCCAACTCGAGGGGCGCAGGAGTGGGCCATGGGGACTTTTTATCTTTTGTAAGCAAATGCCTCTGCTTCAACTTCATTGACTCTCAGTATCCGAATGCTAACAATGGGGAAGTAACTAAGGAAGAGGGACAAATGTAAAAACATCCTTGCTACCCGGGAGTTTGCGATTGTAAGAGAAGTCATTCAGCATTTCAAAACCAAAAGGCGTGGGCTTTAACATCTCATACACCTCGCCCTGAAATCCCAACCTACCAGTTACTAGCTCTGTTACCAGGCCAAATCTCCGTTTTCCTTTCTGAATCAGAGACTCTTGAGATAGTCACAAATCATACCCAAAGCAAAACAAACCTAGCGCATCTGATGGGCATTCTTGCATTCATTCATGCATTTATTCACTCATTCATTTTTCTTTCTTTCTATTAAAAAAGACACTATACAAAAACCACCTGAGACATGGTGAGTGCCCAGTAAATGGTAGATATTGATATTTAGGACTATTATACTTTTCCACAAATTATTATGCACCAAGTTATGTACAATAACTTCAAAATTATTTGTTATCTGTCAGGATATACCAGAACCTGCTTCCAGAGGTTGACTCTGGAGAGGGGAATGCATGATGGATGGAGAGGTGGGAATGGATTTACTCTTGTCTAAATACTGTTGTACATTTTTTTTTAAGTGAGCACATGCATTATCTAACAAAGGATACAGTTTTGTTTTGTTTTTTTTTTGCGGAGTACAGGCTCCGGACGCGCAGGCTCAGCGGCCATGGCTCACGGGCCCAGCCGCTCCGCGACGTGTGGGATCTTCCCGGACCGGGGCACAAACCCGCGTCCCCTGCGTCGGCAGGCGAACTCTCAACCACTGCACCACCAGGGAAGCCCAGGATACAGTTTTAAAAGCAAATAATATATTCATTTTGGATGCTGATGGTACAACCAGTGACCTTGGAGCAGCATTTTGTAGAAACTCTGGCTAACAGAACCTATCTCTGAAAGTGAAAGATAGTTTAATCCTGAAAAAGCTGATTGAAAATTCAGTAAACAGGCTGGAGATAAGAATTCAAAGACTCCAGCCAAAACCTTTCCAGCAATAAAAAACAAGAATGTGCATTAAATGCTGAAAAACATACATCGATTTGGTCTTTGTGAAGGATATTTAGTGAGAAACATAGAATATGCCTTTTTTTCCCTTGGTATAAAATGTGCTTTTAAGATAAGCTTACTTAGCAATAGAAAATAAATAACCTAAAGCATGGTACTTGAAAGAAAGAGAGAGAGGGAGAAAAATCCCTCAAATCCTCATATCATCTGAGTGCATTTTAAATAAAGATTTGAACTTCCACTTAGTAAAGGATGTATGCTTTTACATATAAAGTATCAATAGAATATGTGTAAGAATCCCTACCGTATTGTTTTTCCAAAGTGAGTCTCCTGGTCTCCAGAAATTTGCTAAGATTTCTCAAATTCTCCTTTACCATCTCATTGTCATTGAATGGAAACCATATTAATACTCCCTTTGATCCTTTTATTTCTTAACTTGAGTTAGCGACATCCTCCCACCCACCAGCAACTCCCCTCTCCTACTCCTCGAGGCTATCCTACCTAGGAGAGTCAGCAGGAAGAACCCTCCAGGAACTAACTTCTGGCAGCCCCTCCCCGGCCCCTGCAACCCCAGCATGAGGGTCATCATCACCAGCTCATATATGTTGATCCTTTCTTCTTCTCCTGCCTCATCCAAACTGTACTTTTCTGTCAATCATATTAGTAAAGGTAGTACCTGAAGACAAAAATTTGTATTCAGAAGGTATTTGGCATCTGTAACAAGTCAAACTCAGTGTACCTGAGAACTTTCATAACTTCTTCCTTTCACTCACTCACTTACTCATGCAAGCAAACAGTGAACATCACTTATCTGCAGGGAAACAATAAAGGGCTCTATAGAGGCCAGATGTAAATAGAAACCTATTCCTCAGGCCCTCAGAGCTCTTATATAGGGAGCTACACAGGCTCCAGAGTGGAAACTATCAGAAGAATCAAAAACGGTGTCATTGGGATTAAATGACAGCTCAGTGTATTCCTGGAGGTGGAGGAATCATAGCAACTTGTCACTTTTCCATTTTTACTCCTGAACATTAAGTTACTAGGAGAATGCATGAAATAATCAATGTGTCTGTATGAGTATGTGTGCAAGCGTGTGTGTATACACATGGACATGGTGCCCACATATGTCATGTCTTCGGGCAGCTCTGACACATACAATAGAACTCTGACTCATTCCAGACTTATTGGGTGGGAGACAAAGATCAAGGTATGGAGAAAGTGTCATAATTTGTGCTCAGAAACTCTATTCTGATCACCGTGATCTGAATGAGTGGTAGAGTCTCAAGTTCCTTTTAGAGAATTTTGATCATTTGAAGCTTATGAAATTATAAGCTTATGAAGCTTATAAAATGAGAATTTTGAGGAACTCTGAAAGTAAGACATTCTAGTAGTCCTGTAAATAGGAGCTTTTTTGACATTCAACATTCTAGAGCAGTAACGATATCTTGGGTAGGTCTAATTTGATTTTCTCTTTCACAGGGGTAGTTATAGGAACTCAGGAAATAACAAAACTCCCAGGATCTTTCTAGGGATTCCAGATATCACTTACCCAGATCAGGAGGAACACAGTTGAGTTCTTAAGAAAAATACAAACCAGAACATTTCTCTCTTTTCCACCCCTACCAAGAAGCCGAGAATCAGACCAAGCCTGAGATGCAAGCTGAAATTCCAGGAGGTCTGGCGAGAAGCACCATGATACATACAGTACACACAAAGGCTGGGCTGTATTATCTCTCAGATTACAGCTAGTTTATCAATTTTTATACAAAATTGCTGAATAGTCTGTGCAACTTTTGGTACCTAAATTGATGAACTAGATTGACTATTTGAATAATTTAATATTTGAATATTTTTCTAAGTTTGGATACATAAGAGAAGTCCCATTTAAGAAGGTAACCTAGGGCTTCCCTGGTGGCGCAGTGGTTGAGAGTCCACCTGCCGATGCAGGGGACACGGGTTCGTGCCCCAGTCCGGGAAGATCCCACATGCCGCGGAGCGGCTGGGCCCGTGAGCCATGGCCCGGAGCCTGTGCTCCACAACGGGAGAGGCCACAACAGTGAGAGGCCCACGTACCGCAAAAAAAAAAAAAAAAAAAAGGTAACCTGAAGTAATCCTAATAAAGGGAGAATAAACTCATATCTGTTGGAATATCTACTGTGTTTTGAAACACCCTGTCTCTAGAGTAAACATTGCTCAGTCTATGCTCAGTCTATGCTGCTTCTGTAGTAATATCTCTCACTCCTGACAATTGAAAGCTTCAGTTTTCCTCACTAAACAGCATATGGTAGTTACCTACAGGACAACTTATTTTTCTTAAATGAGCAATACAATATTACTTACTGATTCTAAGTGCCATATATGACAGCAACAAATCACATGTAATAAATCACGTATGGTTGGGTATAGATTTTACATGCAATAAGAGTTCAAGGAAAAAAGAAATAATTTAGAGTTAGAATAATAAAAGGGAAAGAAAGGAAGGAAGGAAGGAAAGAAGGCAGGAAGGAAAAGAAAGAAAGGAAGGAAGAAAGAAACAAAGGAAGAAAGGAAGGAGAAAGAAAGAAAGGGAAAGGAAAAGAAAAGAGGAAAGAAAAGAGAAGAAATGCTAGAATTTTTAAATATGTGTAACTTTATTCCTCATCAAAGAGTATAAAGTTTACCAGAATGCTTTCTTTCAAATGTACATAGGGCACATTTTAACAGTATTATTTTGGTTTGTTTCTCTGCCTTTGGGTAATTATGGCCCCCAAACCAGGAACCATAGGGAGAAGAGATTTCCTGGGTTATCTGTCTTTACTAGGCATTATCAATGTTTTCAATACAGGAAAAGGTGGGATACAACTCCGTAGGCTTCACCTAATCATGTGCTCCAGTCTCACTAACAGCCTCTAAGGCCCATTAAAAAATATAAGCTATGATACACTTGAATCCCTATGGAATTACTGTGACTGTGCTTGCCTTTTAGCATCTCAGCATCTCGGGGACATTGTAGATACTCTAAAATTAGATGCTATATTGCTAAATCCTTGTGGTAGCACCTAGGACCTTAACTGTTAGCTACATGGGTCTCACTAGGATCCTTTAATGTTAACAGACAATAAGTTTCTGAAGAAAAAGGAGAGGACACTGGGAAGTAGCATTGTTTGAGGGCAATGTTTTGGGCCCTTTACAAATGTTATCTGATTTAATTCTCACCATGATCACGTGAGGTGGCATTATCACCCTAATTTAGAGATGAGGTTGGGAGAGTAAGTCATTAACTCAAAGTTCAGAGGTCTGGAAGTCATGGGTCATATATATGAACCCAGCATATTTTGAACCAAAATGTATGGGGGGGAAAAAAAAAGAGCTCCATGGTAGGACAGGCACTTTTGTTCAAAACAAGCTGGGTTCAAATATAAGCCTCTGCTCAAAACCCTCCAGTGGTTTTCCATCTCACTTAAAGTGACGACAGCCCACTCTTTCCAGAAGTCTACAAGACTGCACAGAAGCTGGTCTCCCAACCTCCCTGACAGCATGTCCTTCCCCATACTTGCCCTTGCTCACTTTGCTTCACCAAAACAGCCTCTTAGCTTTTCCTAGAATGTTATCAGGCAACCTCTAGCCTCAGATTTTGTACTCGCTCTGGCTGGAATACCTAACTTCACGGGTGAGCAAACTTACCCTCTTTCCTCTCTCAGGTTTTCTAAAATCAAACCACCTCAGAGAGGCTTTTTCTGACCACCAATTTTAAAATTACACCCTTACACAATACTTTCTGTACCCTTTTCATGCTTTGTTTTGTTTTGTTTTGTTTTTCCTCCAGAGCACTTATCCCCATCTAAGACATTACATATTTCCTTATTTATTTTTATCAATTGATCCACTCCTCCTAGAGTGTTCTATGAGGTCAGAGATTCTTGACTATTTTATTCACTCTTTTATTCCCAGCATGCAAAACAGTGCCTGCTATTTCGTAGGCAGTCAGATGTTTGTTAAATGAATGAATGAATGTCTTATTGTTTGTTAATCTATCTTTTGGAAAAATGCTTCCTTAATGAACCTATTCTGTAGTTCTAAAGTATATTTTCTCAGATATATAGTTCAATCGTTTGTCCACTTCAGCTAACAGAGAACTAACATGAATGTCACACATGGAGTTGATGTCTCGGTGTACTTCGGTAACTTAAAAGCCAAGGTTCTGACTAAGTAGGCACATGCTGAGTTGGGTCAGGTTATTTGAATGCAAAGAGATTGGAATCCGACTTTAAAGTATATAACATTCAAACTGGAAGTGACCTTCAAGATTAATTTTTCATAAATGAGAAACCTAAAGTTTAAAGAAACTGACTTTCCCTAGAATACACCTTTAGTTAGTGCTTTACTCAAAACTAGGACCCAGTCCTCTAAATCGCTAGAGATTTCTTTCCATCAGAGCAGGTTAATCAGAAATTCTTGGTTAAGGCTCTCTACCTTTAGAACACTTCTATCACTAGATATGGTAAAATATAATTATATTACTATTATATTATACAGAGAATTTTACATATTTCTGTCTTCTGGAATATAAGAACCATGGCTTTTTGTTTCTATCTCCATTTCCTAATAGAATAAAAATAATAACAGCCAACATTATATAGCATTATGTGCTAGAGGTATTTTTTCTATATTAACTCATTTAAATCCTCAGAAACACATTAGTAGATCAATTACCATTATTATCCTGTTTTATACATGAGGAGAAGGTGGACATTTAACTAATACGAGGCTGAACATGGATTTGAACCTTGGCTCCCTGAATCTTATCCCCACAACAGACTGTGAAGTACTAATAAAAATTATTATTTAAAGTAATGTTATTCTTGCAGATTTGGTTCCAGCTTGAGGAAGCCATTGATGTGTAAGTTTTGTTTTGTTTGTTTAAAGATCTACTTTCATTTTGGAATAAAAAAGTGACTCTGAAGTATATGTATCTGTACTTTTACTTCTACATGGAATTTAGGTGTTTAAATCTTATTTTATTTCTAAAATGTTCAAAGAGGTTTTATATTTCTCTTTAATGAGAAGGCATGGAAAAATACATAGTACAAGTTTGTTAAGACATTCAAAGTATACTGAAAAACATAAAGGTGGTTATATATTGATATCATACCATAGAATTTTGCTATCTTTTCGTTTCTTACTTCCAGATATATCTGCAACCAAGCATATACTATTCTAACCATGAATTAAAAATCTCTTAAATTGGGATCATAGTTAACAGCTGCACAGCTGAATGACACACTCTATAGGCTTACCATTTGGACACAAACTATTTTGTAAGTAATTTACATTACGTTTAATTCTGCAGATGTGTTGTACAAAACTGTTTAATGTTTTTGGTTTTTCATCACTTTTTTAAAAAACCGTTCAAGAAATATTTAGAGGCTTGAGGTACATATGTTAGGATTTATGTCTCATTTTGTACATTCTTTTTGTTTAGTCCCACCTGCTACTTTGTTTATTCTGAATAGTATTTTAGCTAGGTTCTAACAGTTATTTTAATCAGTTCATTAAAGAGGCATTATGTTCATTCAGAAAATATCTTGAAATTCTATTAGAGCTCCCTATTTAGAGGCTACTTGCTGGGTCAGTAAATAAAAAGCAGGCCTAAATATTTAATGTTATAATAACTTTGGAAGAAGAGTATCCAAGTTTATCATAAATAATAATAACAATATAATAATAATAACATTAATAATAAAGAATTCATTAAATTGTAGTATTATACACCATATTGAAAGTTTTATGTTATTTGTTTTACAGCCTATTAATGTATTTCTCTTATGGAAAAATGACCTGTCTTTTGAAAAGCTCAATCAGGCCTTTGGGATTTAATAGCTGCTTGGCGTGATTGAAAAGTAGGATTCTAAATATGAGGTGCTCATTCTTGTGGATAAATACTGACTCCATATCCTACAGTTGTCTCTGAGAAACAAACTGCTGTTGAAAGTTGACATGAAATGTAAACCTACTGTCTTAACAACAAGGATAATTATATATTTTCCCAAGAGTTTAATCACCTCCTCTTTAACATCCTGGCCACATTCCAAATGAAATCATCCAATTCCATTATTCTATCTGAAGATCTTTGTTGATTTGATCTAATCTCATCTTCTCAATTTCCTATCACTATATACTACTTTAAAGCTGCTTTATTACACCTAGAAGGTAGAATTTCACTGGCATAGTACATACCTTCTTGCATTTATGTATCATATGAATATCTTTGAAACAAAACAGATGTTTGCTGAAGCCAGTAAAACAACCTTACGAAAACATCATACAAAAATTATTCTATTTATTCAAAGATTTCTAAAGCTTACTTTTTTCTTACAATGCTTCAACTACAAAGTTAGAAAAATTGTTTTACTAATTTAGCATGTCAATATTTTGCCACAAATATTCTTTGAGTGCATACTGAAAATAATATGGTTTATATCCCTATATTCAGATACTAATTGGTTCTAATGAGATTTTATTTTTCTTCAAAATATCAGAGGAATATATTTTTAGGACATTTGGAACATACAAAAGTAACCCCAAATTTACAATAACTCTCTCAAATATAATCACATATGCATCCTACATTTTATTGTAGCCTTTTTTTTTCATTTTTTCACTCTGCATGTATAGACTTTTATTCTTACAATATGGAATAACAGTCTAAAATGGCTATGTAACCTACATTTTCACTCAATATGTCATAAAAATTTTTCTGTCATAAAATATTCTTCAACACCATCATTAAAAGAGTGAAGTAAAATTCCATCATATGAATATACTAAAATACATGTAACTAATCTCTGATGGTTAGATATTTAAGTTAGTTTCAATTGCCACTAAGGTACATAGAATCTGCTTTTAAAAATCATACTAGGATGTGGTCTTGCTAGTTAAATTGTTAATAAATTTCATTTTAATCACAGATATTCTACTGAAGCAATACATGCATTCCCCCATTTTAAGTGACTTAATTGTTTGGAGTTACCATGCAGATTGTTCAAATAATCTTAGACTCAACATACATTAAAAGTTAAACATCATAGACAACAATGAAGAACTATTAGACAATTCCTAACACCTGAAAGTTTCACTTTTTTCCAATAGGATTATTTTGCTTGTTCAAGGGGTGCTTTTAATTTTCATTATAACTGATTAAAAAATGAAAATGTTTGTATTTCTCAAGTATGCTTGAATTTCACAGGTCTTGTATTTCACACCAGAAAGTAAACTCGTTTCTTTTAGCAAGGGCAATGAATCAAGACATAAAGTTTTTCTAAACAATTACTTTTGTGAAAAAGTATAAACTTAAGCACAATTCATTATTTTACTCATTTCTCTTTCCAGCTGGGAATGCACATTGTTTAACATGTGGCTATCATAATTACTGACAGCGACCAAAATGTGATCATCCTTAAATGTGCTAGTCTACATAAGAATCAACCTAGCTGTGTAATGTGCATCCTAGTTTATCCAAACCATATTATTTTGGTTAATATCACCTAGTTCTTGATTTTCCTCTAAATTCTTCATCTGACTTACTGTGTAACAGGAGTCTGAAAATTTAATTATCCTCCCTTGCTTGCCAAAATATGAACTATAAATTTAAAGCAGGGCTTCCCTGGGGGCGCAGTGGTTGAGAGTCCACCTGCCGATGTAGGGGACACGGATTAGTGCCCCGGTATGGGAAGATCCCACATGCCGCGGAGCGGCTGGGCCCGTAAGCCATGGCCGCTGAGCTTGCGCGTCCAGAGCCTGTGCTCTGCAACGGGAGAGGCCACAACAGTGAGAGGCCCGTGTACCGCCAAAAAAAAAAAAATTTAAATAGTTAAAGGAAAGACATCAGTTCTCATACTTGATGCCTTACTGATTGAAGATGTAATGTCATTATTTCTTGAGGGTAGTAATTTTATCACTTAAAAATATCAGGTCTTTATCTGGCAAATTCATCTGTTTTAAATAATTGTGATTTTTCTCAATTTTATTTAATTCATACAGAAATGTACAGAACACTTGGCAAAATCTAATAAATCAGATTATCTACCACACTAGATTTTTCTGATCTTGCTCTCTTTAATATTTCACAACAATAATAGTACTTGAAAAGGTGATAATGAATACAGACATGTTTCTTTAGACATGCTTACACATTCTAGAACATCATTAAATGTGTTTTCCAGGTGGAACTATATGATTAAGGGACCAAAACACAGTCTGAAGAGCTTGCATTTTAGCGCAGACTTCCCCTGGGTACTTCCTACTCATCCTGTCTCAGAGGAAAGTCTCTCCCCCAGAAAAGCCCTCCCAGACTTGCCATTTTCCATCTTCCCCAATAGGTCAGATGTCTCTGTAAAATGCTTAAAGAAATTTCGACTATTTCTCCATAGTACTGATCACACATGTGAAATATATATCTTTTAAGCCTGCCTCTTTTGCAAGTCTCATAAACTCCACAGTGGCAGCGATAACTTCTGAATTGTTCACCAATGGTGTTTTAGTTCATATCAAAGTACAATGAACACAACTTTGTGCTTACACCTCTGTATAGTATCCTAAGTTTTGAGAAATACTCAGCTAGACTAAGAGAGGAATAAAAAGAAACCCTAAATGCAGATATCTGGGCATTCATGCCTTTTGCATTTAATCTATCCAATTCCAAAAGGAAATGGGCAATTATTAGAAGAGTTTCTCTGTTTCAGTGTTCTCAGCTGGGGCCATTTTTGTCCTCTTCCCCTCACTCAGGATATTCAGCAACGTCTAGAGATGTCTGTGGTTGTCACGACTGTGTGGAGGAGGGGGAAATGTACTACTGGCTTCTAGTGTGTAAATGCAAAGGATGCCGCTAAACATCTTATGTTACACAGGACAGCCTCCACCCAAAAGAAAGAATAACCTGGTCTGAAATGTTAATAGTGTCAAGGTTGAGAAACACTGCTCTAGTCGAACTTTAGCAACTTTTGAGGGAATTTTCTTCTTGAAGGGATTAAATAAGTTAGTGGAAATGTATCTTATTAATGGGGTACAGTTAGGTTTCAAAGTTATTAGGCAAGTGATGCTGTATACCTTACTGTATAGGAAAATATTGGAA
Organism: Stenella coeruleoalba; assembly: GCF_951394435.1. Classification (NCBI taxonomy): domain Eukaryota; kingdom Metazoa; phylum Chordata; class Mammalia; order Artiodactyla; family Delphinidae; genus Stenella; species Stenella coeruleoalba. The sequence continues at coordinate 112,356,944 of NC_137150.1, read as the reverse complement.
ATGTTGTAAAATCCTATGCAAACAGCTCAAAGCCAAATGTTTATATACCTTAAAAAAGAAAATTTAATCACATTTTTCTGATAAGTTGAAATCTAGAGCTTATATAAAGAGGCATATGTTTTCAATAATGTTATTTTTTCCATGTAAACTTGGAATTAATGGAGTAAGAAAGATGATGGGAAGGTAAGGCAAAGTGTCAAGTTTTGAATTGGTGTGGACTTAACCAACCAAATACGAGCTATTGAGCACTGATTAGAAAACTTCTTTGGTGATAGTGCCTAAATGCTACAAAACCTGCAACGGGCACTCACGGGCTTTTGTGTGGACATGGCTTTGAAAGAGCATAGAGTAAAAGTTATCTGTTGATATGTCCCAAAGTATATATAGTAAAAAAAAGATATATAATATATATTACACTAATCTTCCAGGGAACCACAAAATAAAGGGATGTCTGAGACAAATCCAAATTTAAAAGCATTTAGTGTTTATTTAAACTTTGCTCTTTGCAGCACGAAAGTGACAAGCTTGGTGCACACTTAGAATAATGACTGATGAGGCGCTATATTTGTTTCTAAAATGCATAGAGATCTCTGCCACTGACAAGCAGGGTGACCACGGACATGTCTCCTAAGATCTCTAAGACCTGTCTCCTTTTGTATTAAGTGGATAATAATTCTTACCTTATAGGAGGGTTGTGAGGATTGAAACAGATAATATGCAAAAAGTGCTTAGCACAGTGCTTGGAATAGAGAAGGCAAGTATTTAATATCATTGATAATTATTGGTGTGATTCCATTGTAAAAAAAAGAGCACTATCCTGGGAACTTCAGGATTAAGTTTAAAGTTAACAGTAGAAAACTGCAAACTTTTTAAATTAATAAAGCGAAGTATATAAGGGTTGTTGCTTGAGAGATTGTTTAGAAAGCCGCAAGTACAGTTTAAAAGACATCTACATACAATAGACTTCTAAAATAACTCAAATTTGATTTTACTAAGAGAGTTTCAAATTAATATCGTATTTAGAAACCAATATTCTTAAACAATAGCACATTAGTGGCGGCCTATTTTTGAATAGCCCAACTGAGTATATGCTAAAATTAAAGTTGCCATGGTATATCTGAAATGTGATGGTCCTATGGTGCTCAGATATTATTAATGTAATGTTCTCAAAGTATATCTCTTCTTAAATGCTATGAGAATAAGTAAATATGTTTCTTAAACCAACAGAGGAAATTTGGAATTTAAAAGATGTATACCTTTTCATTTTATTCCTCTGACAAAATGATAAAATCTATTTAGAATAATATTTCATTATAAGTTTAGAAACATACACCCTGGGTGTAAAGCCAAGAGAATGAAAAGAAAGTATTCAATGTCTATATTTAAGTGTCATGAAATGAGCTTTATGATGATTATCTATTTGTGGGTAGGTGAGACTTACAAGAGGGAAACAATAGCTTCTAGAATCAAAGAATCCGTTATTTAAGGCTGGGCTGTCTGGGGATATTTTTCATGACATTATTATAGTGCTATGTATCAAATAAATTAGCTTTCTAATACATAGTAAGGAGTACCAAAAAACCTTCAGAACCAATTTAACCTTGAGAGAAAATATTACTTTGTATTTAAATTAGATTTTTATTAAGATTTTCCTTACATTGCATATTAAATAATCTTCACACACTATTTGAGAAGTAGATTTCATTAGTCCATCATAAATTATTTTGAAACAGTAATTAATATAATAATATAATAAACTGAGTTTAAAACACAAAGCTTAGTATAAGTACTGGGCAACCATTTATTTCAAAAACATAAATGAGATGAGAGGGATTCCTGCCCCTATGAAATGGGTGAAAGAATCTCCTGATAGTAACCTCTTTACAAATATTGGGAATTTTTAGTTTTTGAAATTCCCTTCAAAGATTGGATAACACTACCTACTAAGATATTTCTTATTTCATGCATGTTCCCTTGGATTAAATTTGGATTGTTAATTTAGTATAGTTAGAGTAAATTATCCAAAATATGATTCAAAATTCAAAACACACCCACATCACATTTTGGTGAAATAGAAGTTCACAGTAGGTCTCTTTATATTTTACTTTGTGTCTTGTACAAGAGGGAAAAATACCTTCTCTATGAAACGTTTTAATTGGCTGAGGGTGTTTAGTATACAATGCTCTATTGCCCTCTGCTGGCTAGAAAATGATAAATAAAGACTTCCCATCTGCTCTGTATCTATATGGGGGCTTTAGAAAACTATGGAAAATAAAGACACAGTTCAAAATAATAAAACAATGTATTACAGTGATAGGAAATTTAAAAAATAAATTTATAAAACATGCTTATCATGTTTCTAAGGTTCCCTAAAATTTTCTTATTTTTAATTAGTTTTCATGTTAGCCAAGTAATTTGCTTATTTTATATAACCCTAAGCACTCTCATTAATTTAAAAAAATCACTCTAATTCATTATTTTAAAGCGATAATTGCAAGAATCATATTTGTGTAGGAATTTTGGAGATTTACTAACAAGATATGTGTAATTTCTTGTTGGCACATTTGTGGAATATTTTTATAGCTATTATGATATAGCTAGTGTGAGTTAATATTTTTTATAAAGAAAATTCTATCTGGTTGAAAAACTATTTTCAACATAATTTTATAAAAGTGCTAAAACTAGCTAGATATTAGAGTTCTTCTTTACTAATTAAACAAGTGACTTACCTTGCACATTTCATTCTCTTTTAAAGCATTATTTATATGCTGTTCACATCCCACTGAGGAAAAACTAACATTGGTGTATAATCACACGTAAATTCTTTAATAAAAATAACAGTGACAAGGCCCTAAGGAACAGAAAATGCATAGACTGATGAATTTACCTCGTTCCATTTTAGGACTGCACGCTGCTTTAATGCTTGATTACATTTAGTTCAAAATCATTTCTAAAGCGTAACCTTACCATCCATGGCAGAAGATGCAGATTTTATTATTAAGGGGGACTTGCTGATTTCTCTAAAACATACTTAAGATAGAAGTTTAAAACAAAGCTGTCACTGTTTTTTCAAAAATTTGGCTGGTATTTTGAATCTGGGATTTATTTTATATTTTCAATAGTTTCTCTCAGCTACAATATAAGTAGAAATAATCTGGTTTTCATTTCTATGAGTGTATTTCTTTGGAACATTTATAAAACTTGGGTCATGGTGCTTTGAAATAGGCTTTATTCCATGAACTCTGCCTTCCTACTTTATCCTCAGAACCAGTGTCTATTATGAATCAAGAGGATAATTCTCCCCATGGCTTCCCTGCCAAAACAACTGTCAATCCTTTTAAAATTTTCTGGAGCAAATGGTGTTTTATAACTTTAACCACATCTGTTCCAGAATATATGCACACCTCAAAATTTCCAAGAACACATTTTCAGCCCAAATCTATAAGTCACTAGAAGTCTTTGGTTCTCCACAAACTGAGAGAAAAAAAGTTTCATCCCAGAAAATATAATTATAAAAATAAGATGGAAAACAAGTTTTTTTACCTTCCAAATCATGAGAGATTTTTTTAAAAAAGAATACACTTTACAGGTTTTCATATTTAATCCTCATAAAACACTATATATATATATATAATATATATATACATATATATTTTACAGTTTCCATTTTAAAACTCAGGAATATAGGAAAATGAGATTCAGAGAGACAGAAGACTCATCCAAATTCACAGAGGATGGCCTGTAGATCGAAAGCCAGGTAGGTCTGCCTAAGTCCAAGCCCATGGTCTTTTTATGACGCCTCACAGCCTCTAAAAGGGGAAACAAACTGGGAATCCATTTGTATCAGGGTCTTAAAATGATCATGCCTTTTGATCCAATAATTCCCACTCTGGGAAGCTAAGGAAACATTCAATATACAGTTAAAGATGTCCATGACAGCATTAATTAAAATAATGCAGGAATAAGAAAAGGAAACGAGGAAAGGGCTACATTTTTTTTTTTTTTTTTTTTTTTTTTTTTTTTTGGCGGTACGCGGGCCTCTCACTGCTGTGGCCTCTCCCGTTGCGGAGCACAGGCTCCGGACGCGCAGGCTCAGCGGCCATGGCTCACGGGCCCAGCCGCTCCGCTGCATGTGGGATCCTCCAGGACCGGGGCACGAACCCGTGTCCCCTGCATCGGCAGGCGGACTCTCAACCACTGCACCACCAGGGAAGCCCGGGCTACATTTTTAATAAAAAATAATGGATAAAGAAGTAAACTATGTATGTCATCTAATAGAATATTAGTCATTAAAAATAATAGTTTTGAGTTACTTAAAAAGTTATGAGTTGCTTAGGGTGAAACCGGCAAACAAACGTTTATTATGTAATTATATTCGAAAAGACAGGTTTATTGGTACTGACAGAGAGACGTGTCCTATATTGTTGGGTGAAGAAAGTTAGTTATGTAACAATAGTATGTATTCTATAACACATTTTGAAAAAAAAAAAAAATGTCCTAGAATATGTGAAAAAGAATTGTGTGGGCTTCCCTGGTGGCGCAGTGGTTGAGAGTCCGCCTGCCGATGCAGGGGACGTGGGTTTGTGCCCCGGTCCGGGAAGATCCCACATGCCATGGAGCGGCTGGGCCCGTGAGCCATGGCCGCTGAGCCTGCGCGGCCGGAGCCTGTGCTCCGCAGCGGGAGAGGCCGCGACAGTGAGAGGCCCGCGTACCGCAAAAAAAAAAAAAAAAAAAAAAAAAAAGAATTGTGTAACTTATATCACCCTGTTGATCTAAGAAATAAAAACAGTAAACAAGTTTTAAAGTATATATTTTTATACTATATAAACTTTATAACATGTATTACTTTTAGGATTATAAGAATTATAAAGATGTAATATTTACAGTATGATTGTAGCTGTGATGAAATACACCAAAATAACAATAGTTGATACTTTAGGGTGAGGAGTATATATTTATTGCTTTTTTAAAAAGTTTAAAATGTTTTCAATATGTTTATACTTGTTTTATTAAAAACTATGAAATAAGCATTATAAAATAATCATTTCCAACAAATAATAGTTTCCAATAATAGTGTTCCTTCCTTCTATTTCTCTGTCTTGTGGATTTTTGTGAGAAATATTGTTTTACTTTGCTGTTCTTAAAGTACTTAGCAGGTTCTCGTGGTAAATGACCTCACGTAGGTGCATTACTCTTATAGAACTAACTTACTTAGTTAATTTCTATGGAAATGTTAAAATTGAAAGCCAACTTGACTGACTTATTGCTGATATCTGTTAAAGAATAAGAAGAAAAATATTACTGTAGTATTCTATTAGTTCAAAATTCATCAATTCCCAAAAATAGTAACATGAAATTTAACTTTTGTTAAACAACTTGAAGAGTACAAACAAAATTGCCATGACCATTGATGCATTTAACCAAGGGACCTCATAGTTTTCAAACATCTCAAGTACTTGAAAGATACCTATTTACTTATAAATTAATAAATGATTTTTTTCAAAAATATCTCATCCTTTTTAAAATTGATGAGGCAATATCTTCTTTCGCTGGTAATATGAATATAATATTTATAAATTGTGACTAATTTTGACTTGGGTTACCAAATTAATATAAATTAATGGAAATTTCATATGAGAACTAGAACACGGTACTATCAAAGTTGAACTCTTCACGTTACTGAGATAACTTCTAAACGTTTATGAAAAATAAAAACGTTGGTCTTCTTTTTCTCTCCCTTTTCTTTCTTTTATTTTTTATTATAAGCACATAGACAAGTAATCATTTGTACAAGCAATATATTTTGGCTTTTATTTGGGTGTTACCCTGAATGAAAAAACTGTGGATGTGAATTTATTCATCTTTTCCTTTCTACTCGATACCCACTCCTCCTGGTTCTCTATGGCAGAAAGAGCTAAACATAAACTTGCTTTAATTTCAACATCATGTCAGGCAGGACTGAATGTGTATTGCCTTTCATGTATAAACATCTTTTAAATCTCATACCCAAAGAAATACTTTGCTTTTGAAAAGAATCTTTATGCATACGAATAAAGTAAGTATATTTTCTTTAGTTCTCAACTCCTACAGTAGATGGTCTTGTACAAATTAAGGAAAAAAACCTTAAAAACATTTATGACTAAAATATTAATCAAATAATGACGTCACTGTGTTATTAAAGAATGCAAATATAACAAAATTATCAGTTTCCTTTATTCTTTCATTCTGAAAAAGAATGACATTGACTGGGAATTTTATAATGGCCCAAAGGAAAGAAGGCCTCTGTGTGCCTCAAATCTGGTATTTTAAGTTGAACTCAGCTGTTAAGAATTACTGAATTATCCAGGGCAGAATCTAGGGTATGGCTCACATTACAGTATGTTGGATATGAAAAGTTGAACACAAGAGGGGTGAAAATTTTCAGTGATTAAAAAGGCCTGTGGGATTGAATTTTTAGATTCCAGAGCAACACATCAAGAGGAATGTTGCAGGTTCTCAAGTTCTTGCAGCAAATTGTGTCTGTAAATCGATGAAATGTTCCTGAAGAAATATATCAAGATGGCTCTAAAGAGTATATAAAGTTTCTTTCAATTCTCACGGGAATGAAAATTAAATCTGATGGGTGAAATCAAATACATAACAAAGCTAAGAAATTGAATGTATCAAGATTCCAATCAGGACAGAAAGTAGGATGAATTATTTCACTTATTTTCTCCTTTAATATTTTTTGAAACAACATTTATTAATGCTTTCAGAATTAATTTTAATTAATCTTTATTGTGTCTCAAATATTTTAGGCATTCTGTATGATACAGTGACAATGTTTCTCTGTATGAATATTGCATAATGTCTTCAGCTCTATTACTTAGATTTCAATAATTTCTCTTCCATTTCATATTGAGTCTTCTCTGAACCATTTTTCCTCATAAATGCAGCTGACATATAATTAAACATGATGAGTTGGTGGATAACTGAGTATATGTAGGTATTGTTGATTTAAACATGTGTCCCCAACATCAGTATTAAACAAAATATTCCTCTTTTGTGCCAGAAGGAATAAATTTTGATAAAATTTGTCACAGAAATTATATATATTACAAAGGGATTTTATATTTACCAAGCAAATTGTTTACAATCTATGCTGCTAGATATAGACTCTTCTTTTCCCCCTCTTTTTTTTTTCATTTTTAAAATTTTTGGACATAATGCAATGCCTTTCAAAAGGCAACTTTTCAATACAAACTTTAAAACTAATGATACCAAATTTTTCTCTCTAAAACTCACTGTAGCAAGTTGAGGCACTTTATTCTGGCATTCACAATTTAGAAAAATGTTTTTTGTAAGCTTCACAGAAAAACATTTGAACAAATTAAAAATCATTGCAGCAATGTACAGAGATCTCATTATTCCTTTGATTTCCTGTGGATAAATGTGTGACGACATGTGTATGTATGCACTTAACTCCAAGAAAAAGAAATGTCTAGAGTAAAACATGTTCTTGAGTTTTTGGTAAAGGGGATCATAAAAGTTTGTGAAATTATTCAAAGTAAATTGGAAATACATATTTTTACATTTTATGTTAGAATTTAAGTTTAATTGAGGAATTTGTGAATGGGAACTAAACATTTTTAGAAATGCGTTCTTTGTTACTGTATAGCACAGGGAAATCTACCTAATGCGCTGTGGTAACCTAAATGGGAGGGAAGTCCAAAAGGGAGGGGATATCTGCATGTGTATGGCTGATTCATTTTGTTGAGCAGTGGAGGTTAACACAACATTGGAAAGCAACCATACTCCAATAAAAATTAATTAAAAAAGAAAAGAAATGTGCTCTTTGTGATATTTAACTCTCTCTTCACTGTTTTATTTCTTATCAGATAAAGAGTGATGCTTCTTTTAAATACAGGTTTTTGAGAAAATAGAAGTAGTTATAAGTTCAATCATCTCTATATTGTCCCCTCATTATGATCCAAGAAAGATTTTTTTAAAAAGCTAAATCAGCTGAGATTTAAACTCTTTTGAACTAGGAAAGTACTGTATGATAGTTTTCAACAATTTTATAGCAACTTGTAATAAAGTAATAGAAGGTAAGAAAATCACACATTGGACTCTAAGTTAAAGCATGAAACGTCTAAAACTAAGTTTAGTAGGAACTCATCTCTATCATATGGTGATTTATGCAACATAATTGAAACAAGAACACGTTTGGCATATACTCCAGTAAGACTCACATTTACTAAATTACTCAGGGAACCTTTAAACACATGTATGGCTGTCTCTTACACAGTATACCCTTGTGATGGTGGTGCCCTGCCCAGCTCTTGCACAATTGTGAGCCTTTTCTTTCAATAATTTGCTCTAAATTTTGAATCTTGCAGACAGTTAACCCTCTGATCCTTGTACTCTCATCATTTTTATTATTTTCTGTTTTTGTTTTTGTTTTTGGCTGTGCCACGAGTCCTGCAGGATCTTAGTTCCCTGACCAGGGACTGAACCTGAGCCCCCTGCTGTGGAAGCATGGAGTCCTAACTACTGGACCACTGGGTAATTCCCTACTCTCATCTTTATGTACCACAGTCAGCACAAATTAGGAAAAGTAGCTGTGGACAACAAGAAGACACACCCTTGCTTTACAGAAATAAACTTCTTAGATAACTTTTCAGTATATTTCCCTTTCAAAAGGTGAGGCCAACTTCTACTTGTACAGTTGCTGATTGTGTAATTTTCTTTCCTTGATCTCATTTCATATTGAAAACTGAATACATAGGTGGATTTTAAGATTCAGTAAAAAGTCATCTGTAAAATATTAAAACTGGAAGAAAACCTTACTTTAAAAAAAAAAAACCTCTACAAAGATACAGTAATCAAAGCAGCATGGTACTGGCACAAAAACAGACACGTAGATCAAGGAACAGAGTAGAGAAAAGAAAGGGTAGAGAGCCCAGAAATAAACCAACATACTTGTGGTCAATTAATCTGTGACAAAGGAGGCAAGAATATACAATGGAAAAAGACAGCCTCTTCAATAAGCGGTGCTGGAAAATCTAGATGACTTCATGTAAAGGAATTAAATTAGAAAATTTTCTCACATCATGTATAAAAATAAACTCAAAATTGATTAAAGACCTAAATGTAAGAACTGAAATCATAAAGCTCCTATAAGAGAACACAGGCAGAACACTCTTTGACATAAACTAGTAATATTTTCTTTTGAATTGATCCCCTAAGACAAAAGAAACAAAAGCAAAAATAAACAAATGGGACCTGATTAAACGTAAAAGCTTTTGCACAGCAAAGGAAACCATTGACAAAATAAAAAGAAAACTTATGAAACAGGAGAAAAAATTTGCAAATGATATGACTGATAAGGGGTTAATATCCAAAATATACAAACAACTCATACAACTCAATATCAAAAAACACAAACAGCCCAATTAAAAAACGGGCAGACCGCCTGAATAGACATTTTTCCAAAGAGGAAATGCATATGGCCAACAGGCACATGAAAATATGCTCAACTTTGCTAACCATCAGAGAAATGCAAATCAAAACCGCAATGAGATACCACCACACACCTGTCAGAATGGCTATCATCAAAAAACCTACAAATAACAAATGGTTGGTAAGGATGTGGAGAAAAGGGAACCCTAGTATACTGCTGGTGGGAATGTAAATTGGTAAAGTCACTGTGGAAAATAGTATGGAGGTTCCTTAAAAATCTAAAAACAGAACTACCATATGATCCAGCAATTCCATTCCTGGGTATATATCTGAAGAAAACGAAAACACTAGTTCAAAAAGATACATGCATCCCAATGTTCATAGCAGCTTTATAACAGCCAAGATATGGAAGAAACCTAAGTGTCCATCAACAGATAAATGGATCAAGAAGATTTAGAAACCCAACTACATATATAATATATAGAATGGAATATTACTCAGCCATAAAAAAGAATGAAATTCTACCATTTGCAACAATGTGGATGGACCTAGATGGTATTATACTTAGTGAAATAAGTCAGGCAGAGAAAGACAAATACTCTATGTTATCACTTATATGTGGAATCTGAAAAATAAACCAAATGAGTGAATATAACAAAACAGAAATAGACTCATGGATATTGAGTGGTTACCAGTAAGAAGAGGGATGTGGGGAGGGGCAAGACAGGGACATGAGATTAAGAGATACAAACTACTATGTATAAAATAAATAAGCAACAAGGATATATTTTACAGCACAGAGAAATATAGCCATTATTTTGTAATAACGTTAAACAGAGAATAATCTCTAAAAATATTTTTTTTTTCTCTAAAAATATTGAATCACTATGTTGTACACCTGGAACTAAAATAATCTTGTAAATAAGCTGTACTTCACTAAAAAATAAAAGCCTCTCCCTGAAAAAGAGTATCATCATGCCTGGTATTAAAAATTAAATTCTAGTGACCTTCCCAATGTCACATGTGATCCTGGGTCAAATTCTACATTTCCTGCTCTCAGATCCAGACTATAGCACTCCCTGTGGCCAGGTAGAAAGGTTCACAAGCATATCCCTAGACCAAGAGCAGAATGGGCTGTATTCTCTAAGCCCTGAATATAGACAGCAGCCTCAACACAGAGGTTGCTCCTCTCCCTCCTTGCAGAAGAAAAGCATCCCTCTGTTAGCAGATATGTCTATTGAATGTAGAAAGACAGTCACAAAAGCAAGAAGTTTGTTGTGTGGGAAGGTTCTAGAGTGGGGAAGAAAGATGATTGAAGACTCTTTGGTTAGACAATGCCCCAGAACTGATGTACAAAAAGAGTTTTGACCCGATGTTCTGTATACTTTGGTAACATTAAGGTGGAAAAAATTTTTAAGGAATTGGCTTTAATACTTATTTCAGAAAATAGAGATAATTGTTCTACCTGTTTCTTCTTTTCTTTTTATTTCTCTTTTTAGAATCCAATTCTCTACTGTTTTCTGGCAAATGTATCTTCCCCTAAGAAAAAAAGCCCCTTTATTTTTCCTGTGAAATTCAGCCTTGGAGCTGAAGTGTTACATAATTTTAATTTTAGAATTTAATTGTCAACCAGTGTCATCTGTGGGTCAGGAGAGTAGGGAATATTGTACTAAATCCCAGGGAGGAGAAGCTGGGCAAAAGAAAACAGCTGTGGTTTTGGGTTGAGATTGAGATGGGTTTAAAATTCTAGCCATCTACTTAAACACTATGTGACTGCAAGCAGTTTTCTTAACTTCACTCTCAGTTTCCTCATCTGTAGAATGAGGATAATAATAGCTTCCTGTCAGGATTGTTGTGAGGATGAAATGAGATACCCGATACATAGAAAATGTCTGGTATATAGTAGATGCTCAATAATTAACCATCATTATTATTACATGGTTTATTTTATGACCTATGGAGAGTTTAAGTAGATCGATACTAATAACAAGTTGTAATCAACCACAGAAATATAAAAATTTCTTTCTGATCTAGGCTCGCAAAGGACTTCCAGACATTCTGAGAATTCCAGAAAGTACTAATGGTGGCAACCAAAACATGAGAAGGGGTCAGGGTTCTCCTCTAGCTTTCTCTGTAATCTTCAGCAAGTCTTGTGTTTCACGGTATCATTATTAATGGGAGATGTATGTCCAGCCAATGGGGTGCAGATCAAATGACTTAATAGGTCAAAATGTGCTTTTTAATATTAAAAAAAGTTAAATCAGGGCTCCCCTGGTGGCGCAGTGGTTGAGAGTACTCCTGCTGATGCAGGGGACACGGGTTCGTGCCCCGTTCCGGGAAGATCCCACATGCCGCGGAGCGGCTGGGCCCGTGAGCCATGGCCGCTGGGCCTGCGCGTCCGGAGCCTGTGCTCCGCAACGGGAGAGGTCACAATGGTGAGAGGCCCGCGTAGCGAAAAAAATAAAAAGAAGTTAAATCATCACAGACTTTTAAGTTATTCATACTATTTCACAAACTTAATATTACAGCAGGCTAAATCAGCTTTGACTTCTCAGTTATTGATACCATTTCAATAAATACAAGATAAACTTTAAGAGCTAATAAATTTAAAAACTATAAGAATAATTTACTAGAAAGAATGAAATCACATATTGTGAAATAGGTAATACCAAAGGTCTAATTATTTCTTTATCTCCAAACCAAAAGCACAACTCTCATTTTATTTTTGCTTTTCCAATATGAACACATTGATTCTTTGACTATTACTCATATCACATAGTTTTTCCACTCCTCTCTCTCTTGACATTCTTGACATTATATATATATATATATATATATATATATATATATATATATATATATTTAATACTTATTGGCTGTTGTTATTAGAGTGTTGCTCTACATTCCCTGCTGTGGACATGGGGCATCCTAAAATTACACTAGCTTTTAGTTTTCGTTTTGCCATTTCAGTGGTTAACTATGACTCCTACCTCCTCTGAGATCACTGATCACATGAGTCAGTTGTCTCTTTCTCAACATAAAGCATTCAATTATGTGATACTTCCCTTTAAACTTTGATATCTCTCTAACTGCTTACAAGAAACATTCCAGACACTTTAGACTAGCCCAAAAGGCTCTTCCGAGACAAGCTCACGTCTTAAGGCTTTCCCTCTTTTGGCTTTCTCATGTGCCTCGACAGAAATATAAGGCCCCCAAATCTTCTCAGACACCACCCTTACCCCATACTGGGGACATGTCTTTTGTCATGGCTTTTCCCTCAATTTCCTGTTGAGCAGTGAACACCAGCTTAGATGCCACTTCTCCCATCACCATCCTCACTCCTCTGGGAAGAATGGATCTGTTTGGGGAAGTCAGGATTTTATAGCCCTAGATCTCTTTATACATTCATCTATCTAGCACTAGTCACATTTCCCTATTTCTTTATCTCTGTTGTTTGGTTGTTACTTTTGTGTCTGTCTCTCTCATTTACAAAGTGAAGTCTTGAATCACCCACACAGTGTCTTATTCATCTTTGTGTCCCCAAGACCTGGGGATTTCTCTTTCATCTCCTCAACTGAATCTTCGAGACATAAATATTTGTGAGCCATTGGCTTATATCTTAAAGTTAAAATTGCAACCTCTAGAAGTAAGCATTAATCCTAGTTTGTAAAAACATTTTTTTTCATATGTCCCATAGGATGTTGATGGATATATTTCTGAATGATTTTCTCTTCTATTTTTGATACCATGACAGTCAATGAGTGAAAGATACAAGTAAAAACTGGAATTAAGCTAGAATAAAAACAGGCACAAACAACAATTTACGTGAGAATGCTAATCAGAATGCTTTGTTTTCTAACAGCTTTTATGAACTTCTTCTACCAGATGCCTATGTTAAAGTACAGCTTGGCTAATTTCTGCAAGGACAGATCTGCTTTTTCCAAAAGGAGGGTTTCATATGGTTATCCCACACAGGCAGCCTTTAACATTTTACTCTCTGTGAACAGGAGGTTAGAGTGCTGTCAATCACTCTGGGTGGTCTCTCAGCAAATGTCACACTTGTCACCACCCTCTAACTGAGATTAGGAATGTGAAGTCCCATCACAGCCCAAGTTCTGGCCACATATTCATGGTCACTGTGGTGGTGGAAGTGAAGCAAGGCTTACTGTTGCTTTCAGTTCTTTATTCATATCTGTGACAGACGGAATAAACCAGGCTGACAAGATGGGACTGTAGCACAGACATTTCCCCTTTTCTCTGGCTCTGGTTTGTAACACTCTAGGCAAACAACATTCACAGCACTGAGATCTTGAAACACTCTGGACTCATCTTTATATTATTTCCCAGAATCATGAAAAAAGTATGATAGCTACCACTTATTAAGTACTTCTATTATCCAGGAACTAGACACACACAGACACAGAGGTCCCAACCAAATAAGTACACACACACACACACACACACACATCCGTTTGTTCATCCATTTATTCAACAATATTTTGAGCAGGTAATACTGTATACACACATATCAATTTGATGTTTAAAATATTCTAACATACCTTTATCTTTTTACAGATGAAAAATTGAGACAGGAAACTGAGATGCAGAAAGATAAATACTTTTCATACAATTAATTAAGAGCAGAGTCTGCTTTTAAAATCATATATGCCATGAAAACTCTCACTCTTTATACTTCCTGACGTCACAAAAAGAAAATAATAATTTAACCTTGTAATTTCCAAAGAAGAAGTCAAATATAATAGTAAGGCAAGGGCACTGATGTTCTGAATTTAACAATGGATTACATCAGATTCCTAAGAAGTAATTCTGTACAGAGTTCCAGGCACATATTTTCTTTTACCCTTGAGTTACTGGATCAAAAATTTTTATATGTGAAAAGTGAGAAGTTTGTCATTGAATCCTTAGGCAATATACATTAAGATAATAACTTATCTCTGTGATGTGATTTAAATGATAGATGCTTCCCCAAATGAACAAACCAACCTATTTTTTTTTTTTTTTTTTTTGCGGTACATGGGCCTCTCACTGTTGTGGCCTCTCCCATTGCAGAGCATAGGCTACGGACGCACAGGCTCAGTGGCCATGGCTCACGGGCCCAGCCGCTCCGTGGCATGTGGGATCTTCCCGGACTGGGGCACGAACCCACGTCCCCTGCATCAGCAGGCGGACTCTCAACCACTGCGCCACCAGGGAAGCCCAACCCATATTTTAAATGCAGTAGGAGAGTGCTACTGAAATAAATTTTATAATGAAATCTGAATTCACAATAATTGTTTCCTGAAGCTCCATTTTATTGTTAAATCTAGAGTTTTCTCTCATCCTCTTAATACCCAAATTCAGACAATAAAGTTGTATTTTATCATAACTTTAATTTTTGCTCCATAATATAAAAGCTTCCAAATATAATTCTTATATTCCTCTATCTTTTAATTTCTCTCTTTTCCTGAGAACATCATACAAAGAGCTCCAAAAATTTATGCTAATGCAACACCTTCCACAAATAAAATAAACACAATTGCCTAATGCTCAAGAAGACTGTCAATAAGATACACTAGATGCAACACATCAAATGTTTCCAGGAGACTTATAATTGGAGGTTTGTGCATATTCATCTTAATGGAGTACAAAAAATAAATCACATAAAATACATGAGGGACATTAATAAACCAATTTAACACAAAATTCCATTTCCCCGATGGTTTGAAGATTTATGCTTTTTGAATTTGCTCTTCTCAGGCACAGCAGTCATATGTGGATCTTAACAACTATTTTTAATTTAAAAAATTCTCTTTGGAAAAGGATCCATCTGTTTATTGAAACAATCCTTTGCAAAACCAAGGAGGTCACTTCAGGTCAAAACCCATATCTAAGTTGGTTTAAGCTTAGGGTAACCTAAATAGTGTGTCAAATTGGGACTACTAGGTATATAAAATGACATCATATAATTTTTTTCAAAACTCTTAGATTCTACATTCCTTGTGAAGAACTGGTTTTAAGGGTAAAATCTGGGGAAGAAAAACCTATTGGAATGCAAAAGTGTATTTAACATTTGTTTACATTTCCACATTATGCTAGATTTAAGCTGTCAAACTAAGTTGATAACAAATGTTAAGTATAGAAATATATACAGCAACCAGCCGACTGCCAAACCAGGCAAACAAAGAACTCTTGTCAGAGGGTTACAGATTCCAAAGTTAAATGTGAGGTAATATTTTCAGGGTAAGTTTTCTTTTTTTTACCTCTAATGGAATGACTTTTTTTTTTTTATTTATTTATTTTGCGGTACGCGGGCCTCTCACTGTTGTGGTCTCTCCTGTTGTGGAGCACAGGCTCCGGACGCGCAGGCTCAGCGGCCATGGCTCAAGGGCCCAGCCGCTCCGCGGCATGCGGGATCCTCTCGGACCGGGGCACGCACCCGCATCCCCTGCATCGGCAGGCGGACTCCCAACCACTGCGCCACCAGGGAAGCCCTGGAATGACTTTTTAAATGGCTGCACTTGTACAGCAGAGCAGGATGGATACATTTGCAGTGGAATTCTGCACAAGGATTCACCTACAAAACTAGCTCTACAAATGTGATTATTGCTTGGCTGAATTGCATGTTACCTTGAGAAATAATACTTGGGATAAAAATGAGTAAGTTTCTACTGCTTAATGTGAAGAAAGTCATTTGCATCTTTGTTCTCACTTTTTTGTTAAACAAATGAATTCAAATGAACACTGTACGTGAAACTCTTATTTCCCATTCGTTAGTGTTACATTTCTCTCATTTACTTTAATGGCCAGTGAAAAACAATTACATTTATTAAACAATATATTACATGACCAATATTCTAGAGGGTACAAACATATATGTCTGGTTTCTCCACACAAAACGTTTATAATTTGGTTTCAGATATAATTCATCAATCAATAATGCAAAAAACCATGGTAATAACTATAAGTGTCATGAAAGCACAGTGAGTTACTTGATGGAAGGGGCCTTATATTATTGTCTTCTAGTGTCCAATACCTATTGTTGGCAGTTAGCGTGGAATATGGAGGAAGGAGAAAAAAAAGTCTATAATGAAAGAGACCAAATTTTTTAATGCTAGAACAGTTATTTGCTATCTGACCGAGGAAATAATTGTCTCAGTTTCCTTTTATGCAAACTGAGGATAGCAACACTTAATCAGCATTTAATATATAAAACAAATTATATGCATATATCACACCCCTTCTGAAACATACATAATTGTTACTTTCCACTACCTATACTTCTTTTAGCATGTCACATTGGACTTTGAATAGTTCTTTGAATGAGAAGTGCTATGGAAAAAAATGATTTTGAATCTTTGAAATGGAGATGCCAGAATGAAAAACAAACAAACAAACAAAATCTAGGAGTTTAAAAAAAAAAATTAGAAGTACTGTAAATCAACCCAGGAAAGATAAAAATGAAAATATTTTTTGGATTTTTCCTCATTTTCATTACTCTAATGCTGAAAAAAGTGAAAGACATTAATGTTTAACACAAACAGTAGAAGTTTATAATTGCATATTTAAGTTTTTCCAAAAAAAAAAAAGAAGGAAAGTAAAAATGGGGAGAGGGGTGCTTAGTGATCTGCTGCTATTAAGTTCAACCACTCACTTCCAAGACTAGAACTTGGCCATTCCCAATAACTGTAACACCCCATAACCTCAATTCAAATGTTTCCTTCTCTTAACATCTTTCCAACATCCTTCCTCAATTATTCTAATATTTCCTTGACCTTAGCTGGAATTACAATCTATTACCCATGCTCCCCAAATAGTTTTTACTATTCCTCTCTCAACTCATATCCTTCCTCCCCTTTCCATTTATTTATTTAATTTATTTATAAATAATTGAATTATAGTTGATTTACAATGTTGTGTTAGTTTCAGGTGTACAGCACAGTGATTCAGTTATACATATATATGCATACATTCTTTTTCAGATTTTTTCCCTTATAGGTTATTACAAAATATTGAGTATAGCTCCTTGTGCTATACAATAGGTCCTTGTTGGTTATCTATTTTATATATAGTTATGTGCATATTTTAATCCCACACTCCTAGTTTGTCCCTCCCCCCCCTTGGTAACCATATGTTTGTTTTCTATGTCTGTGGGTCTATTTCTTTCTTGTAAAGAAGTTCATTTGTATCTTTTCTTTTTTTTTGATTCCACATATAAGCTATACCATCTGACATTTTTCTTTCCCTGTCTGGCTTACTTCACTTAGTATGATAATCTCTAGGTGCATCCATGTTGCTGCAAATGGCATTATTTCATTCTTTTTTATGGCTGAGTAATATGTCATTGTATCTATTTATCTATCTATACCACATCTTCTTTTGTTTGTTTGTTTAGTTTGTTTTTGTGACTTGTTTTGTTTTGTTTCCTTTTTGGCTGTGCTGCACAGCATGCAGGATCTTAGGTCCCTGATCAGGGATTGAACCCATGCCCCCGGCAGTAGAAGTGTGGAGTCTTAACCACTGGGCAGCCAGGGAAGTCTCTATACCACATCTTCTTTAAAACATTTTTTTTTAAAAATAATTTTTACTATTCCCCTCTCAACTCATGTCCTTCCTCCCCTTTCTATTTAATGTTCCTTCACTATCATAATTTTCTCACATATTTCCTTGCAAGGGTCTTGAAACACCTGTCCTCTTCTCTTTCACTTTATTTCTCTGGTAAGAATCAACCTCCAGTTAAATCTTACTCTCAGTGCACTACCCACCAATCAGATTTCCTGCTTCAGAGAGGTAACTGACTGATGGCCCCAGCTGTTATAATTTATACATGTATCACTGAATTTGCAACCAGGACATGATTTCCACAAGCTGCTCTCAGCCCATGCTGAAAATAGTGGCAACACCAATGCGGGACTTCTCTGATGGATGAATTTTATTCTGGCCAAAACAGTTTACAACTGTGCCGCAGTCTGAGAAACTTCTCACCCCACCTTCCTTCTTTTCCTCACTCATTCACAGGGACAGACCTGTACTGTGGTCTGAAGACTCCTACCACATCTTCCGGTACCCTCCTCTTTCTCTCTAACAGACTGACTATTTGCTTGCATATCCAATCCTATTTTGACATTGGATTCTCATGAAACCTCAGACTAACACAATTGGCATCCATGCAGCTGAGCATGGCTGGAAAAGAATACACGACCATGCTGACTGCCTTTATTTTAAATTTGTGACCATTAACTTCAAGTGATTTACTCACTTAATAAGTATTTATGAAATATCATGATTCCGTCATTCCTTATGTCCTTGAGAACCAAGCTACTCAGTATGGAAGAAAGGAGATACAGGTGTAATATAGAAGAGACAAAGCAAAAATTGTGGGTGTATCCTCGCTCTGCCCACTGAAATGGTCCAGAAACAATGATTTATCATTGAGCATCCCTGGACCCAAGCTGCTGTCTTGAAATACCCTTTTCTGTTAAAGAAAGTCAGGGCTTTTTAGAAAAATGGCTGATGTTAGGTCTAGGGCAGGGAATGTGCAAGATGAGGCTGAAACATCTTAGCATAAAGACTCTATTAGCCAAAGATGAGACAATTTAATCTTGGATAAGGACAAGATTTATAGTGGATTGACACTCATCAAATATGTTTAAATTCATGAATTCATGTTTATATTTAAAGTCTAGCTGTCACCCTCTGAGTATGACTGCGAAACAATTCATTTTCTTAAAAACTAGTTAGATAAAAGGAAAGGATCTAGCATTTGTCCTGGTTTTCCATATGAACTGTACCACCGGATAGCCAAATGATAGATGATGGTGGATCTCTCTTTTTAAAATTATTCTGGGCAATTAAAAAATATAGAATTAGAATATTACTGTCGCACCTCCTAAGGGAATTAATAAATAGTGAAAAACAGAAATAATGTGCCTCTGTTTGCAAGACTTTAGGCTTACCAAATAAATATAATCTGAGTTTGATCAATCTACTGGATCTAGCTGCCAATTTACGGAAAATACGGAGTTCAGAGAAAAATATTGAACTACAACATGTAAAAGCCTACGGGTCAGTGTCTTGGGTTCCTCCACAGATAACCTGTAAGAAAAATAAATGGCTGGAAGAGAACACTGTAGATTAGTTGAGCCCTAAAAGACACATTGTGTTTAAAAAAAAAGTTACATGAAGCTAAAGTGTCTAAGGATGCTTACTTGCATGATACAATCATAAAGAAAAGCAGGGGTATGATTATTATAAAAGCCAAATTAGTGGTTATTTTGGGCTTGGAATGAGGGATTTGTGACTTGAATGGGGCACATATGGCAGGGTTTCTAAGATGGTTGGCAATGTGTCATTTCTTGACCTGGGTTACATGGGTATGCTCCTTGAAATTATTCACTAAGCTATGCATGTATTAGTTTGGTTTGCTATATCTACGTTTTATTTTACAAGAAAAGGTTAAAAATGCTATTCTGATACTTTCAATCAAATTAAAAAAAGAAAGTAGAGACTCATTTTGTAATGAGAACACTCTCATTGCCATGGTATTAAAAATACAAATGTGACTATAAATACAATTGCCAAAATATTCCTTTTTAACATAAAAAATTTCTCAGAGTAAACTGCTATACCAAGTCTGATTTTATCAGGGAAAAATGCAAGCAGGAGGTTCCCACTTACTATCTTTTTTCTCTTTGTTCTTCTTTTTGCCATAATAATGAGCTCTTGGAAGACACTTGAAACTCACAGATCACATTTGAAGAAATATCATTCAAGGAGATATAAGGCAGAGACAATATTTTAGAGGAAGCCCTAGCATGCCTAGAAAACCTGTAATCATTCTCAGCAGATAACTGATTATTTGGCTGGAATATGTTTAAAGGAGAAGCTTTGCTCCAAAGTTGGATAAGTGAAGGTGGGGTTCAAGCATGATAAAGAACAGTGAGCGGCAGAGGGGCAGTAACAACTATAAAGCCTTTATGATTTCTTTAATATTGCCAGGAAGCACATTAAAGGTTTCCAGAGCTGACTAGATACTATTAAAAAATAATTGTGTCTTCCTTGCTGTGAATTACAAGTCTTTTATATGTGGAAGAATTTTTGGTGGATGCACAAGGCAGGAAAATAAAATTAATTTTAATTTCAAACGCTCTGTGATACGATGCAGTTTTTCCAGCTACAAAGATGTTTGTAATTACAGTTTCATGACCGTAAGGAGTTAGCAAAGCATATAATACTTGTGCAAGAAAATGCTGATTATTCTGTTGCAAATACTTCCCTTACTGAGTGTTAAGTGAACTCTTTATAGAAATGGTATTAAGACAAATAAAACTCAGTCACTGAAGTAATATTAGGTTGCTTTTTATTCGGTAAATTTCCCACAGGGAAATTTAAATCTTACAACTTAATGATGCTTTTAAAGTGGTATTATTTGAGAAATTAGTTTCATAATTGTTACATGGAGTAGTGAAATTGTTCTGAATTGGAAGACAGAAGACCCAGGGTAAAATTCTGACTCTGTCAATTACAAACTATGTGACTTTGGGCGACTCATTCAACTTGTCTGTATCTCGGATCACTTTCTACAAAATGAGAGAGCTGAACTACATAGATCTAAGATTCTTCCCAGCATCAGTGTTCTCAAGTTCATCAACACATTTAATTTCAATTTGTTGTGGGGGCAAAATAAATTCTGCAAAAACTGTATGACAAAGAGTTATAATGCCTGTATTAGTTAGCTGTTGCTGTGTAACAAATTACCGGAAAAACATAGCAGCTTCCTAAAACAAACATTTATTATCTTACACAATTTCTGAGGGTCAGGAACCTGGAAGTGGTTAGCTGACTGGTTCTGACTAAGGTCTCTCATGAGGTTGTCTTCTAGATGGTGCCTAGGGCTGCTGTCATCTGAAGGCTTGGCTGGTGCAGGACAGTACACTTCTAAGTTCACTTACATGTTGGCAGCTCTCAATTCCTCACTAGCTGTTGACCCACGTCTTTGGTTCCTTACTTCATAGACCTCTATCTCTAGGGCTGCTCACAGCATGGAAGCCAGCTTCCAGCAGAGTGAGTGAACCAAGGACAGAGAGAGTGTGTATGCGTGAGAAGGTACATGATTGAAGGCACGGTCTTTTATAAGCAAACATATGAAGTGACATACTATCACTTCTGTCATATGCTATTGACCACACAGACCATCAGTGCTACAATGTGGGAGGGTGTGAATACTGCAATGTGTTGATCTTTGGAGGTAATTTTGGAAGCTAGCTACCAAAGTGCCTGTACTCAATATATAATTAAGGCCCAGATGCACTTAGTTAGACAAACCTCTTACATAGTGAGTGATGTGGGCACTGCTATGGACATTGCTGAAACATAAGATTCTTATCTGTATTCCTAACCATCAACATAGGAAAATTTCTTAATTGTTATTTATTTTTAAAATTAATTTTTATTGGAGTATAGTTTATGTACAATGTTGCGTTAGTTTCTGCTATGCAGCAAAGTGAATCAGTTATACATATACATATATCCCCTCTTTTTTAGATCCTTTTCCCATATACATCATTACAGAGTACTGAGTAGAGTTCCCTGTGCTATACAGTAGGTCCTTATTTGTTATCTATTTTACATATAGTAGTGAGTATATGTCAATCCCAATCTCCCAATTATCCCTCCCCCCCTTCCCCCCAGGAACCATAAGTTTGTTTTCTACATCCGTGACTCTACTTCTGTTTTGTAAATAAGTTCATTTGTACCATGTTTTTAGATTCCACATATAAGCGATAGCATATGATATTTGTCTTTCTCTGTCTGAGTTACTCCTCTCTTTATTTTTGAAAGTATCTTATATTCTTTTTGCACCAAATAGCTTTACCTGTAAATTTATGAAATGTGGTTATATAATGTGAGTATCTTCAATCTCTCTTATATATAGCTTGTTATTTCACTATACCTTCATATTCTCTCTTTATAAATTTCCCTCAGAAAGTCTATTTCTTGTATAGTTTAATTTCATCAGTGGTCCTAAATCTATTTTTTTCTCCATAATTATTTCTCATCAATTAACTTTTCTTTATCCCACATTCTCCATTTGCTTGCTTCTCTTGGTTTATTTCCATGACTCTCTGTCTACCTTACAGCTCTCTAATTCACTTCTAAACTTCCCGTGGGAATAGTCTACACTTTTCCCTCATTGCCTTAACAACTTTTTAAACTTTGCAATCTAACTTTCTCATTGTTCTGAAATGACCAGTCTCCCTATTTGCCTGATCTAATGGCTATTCAAATATTCCCCAACTTCTGAAATATTTAAGGGCGAGCTTCACTTTTCTTCCTAAAATTTCCTTCTTCTATTATTATGTATTCTTTCCTCTCTTTACCCTAAATTTTAAATTTCCCTAGGCTCTTTGCTTTTAGATTCCTTTATTTGTCCATTTTTCATCTTATAAATATCACCTCAGTGAAAGACTAATGTTTACTTTTGACCATTTTCATGTATTAAAATTCTGTTTAACTTACTAAAGAATATCTCTATCTGAATTTACAGCTAATATCACGAATTCAACCAGATTCAAAATAAAACCAGATCTTGATTTAGCAGATCTATCTATCTATCTATCATCTATTTTCTCCCTGTAGCCTTTCCACTGTGTAGCATTTAACGTTTGGATGTACTTTAATTAATGTCATCCCAGTTTTTCTCTGTAATTCTTTCCTTAAACTCAGTCCTCTAATTCTCTCCTGCCCTTTGGGACTTTTCCCCCTTGGTCTTCAACTTCTTTCTTTCCATCCTTTTTCAAAGTGTTTGCTATTTACAACCTTTGTATCTTTGATTAAGAAAAAAACTTGACATATCAATGAAACCCTTCAAAATCTGGCTTATGCCACCACCTAAATTTCATCTCAAGCTACTCTTTGCTTTTCCCTTTGCTCAGAGAGGCAATAAGTAGTTACACGATAAACGCTGACTCTAGACTGTACTTGGATTCAATCCAGGTTCTGCAATTTAGCAGTGACTTCGAGCAAGTTTCTTAACCATTCTGTGCCTCAGTTTCCTAACAGGCAAACAATAATCCAATAACAATGGTAGCTACTTACTGAATTAATTAGTATGTTAGCAGTTCATGAGAAATAATAAGAGCTATAATGTTTGTTATTACTATTTGAACATATGCCTGCAATCTTATATTTCATTTTCTATCATTTTCTTTCTTTTTTCTCCCTCTTTTTTTCTGATCTTTTACTAAGTTCACCAAGTTTCTTTCATCCCCCACCTCCAACTTTTTCTTCAAATGGTTTGGAAGTTATTCATGCTGCTTCTATTTATTTATTGGTTATCCTTATTTTCATTCATTTACTGACTACTTTTAAAAGTTGCGTATTTGATTTAACAACGTCCTAGGTCATTAATCTTCTGAAAAAGAGAAGGATCTTTTAACATTAATCTTCTGAAAAAAGAAGGATCTTTTAAAATTAATCACCACCCATTTTTCATATTGCTGTTATGAAACGTGTAAGCACCAATCTGGTTTTACAACCACTAATAATTGGTTGTTGTTGCTATTATTATTATTTGAAAAATGTTTTGATATACCCATAATTGTCCACTTAATTTATTGAAACTAATTCCTCCTTGTAGTCTAGGCCTTTAGTTTTCTTCTAAGTAAAATTATCCTTTTTTTTTTTTTGTAGTTCTCTCTGCAAATGACTAAGTGATAAACTTTGTCTTGCCTAAAATCAGTATTTATTTTACTCTTACTCTTAAATAAAAATTTTTCTGGGTAGGGAAGTTTAGGTTTATGAAGGATTTTTCAGTCAGCATGTTGAAGATATTATTTCACTGTTCTCTGATATGTTTTGTCATATCATATCTTTATCTGAGGAGCCATGTGCATCTTTAAATTCAGAAATTTCTCAGCCACTATCTTTTGAAAATTGTTTTTCAGACATCTCTTTTAGCTACCATAGCCATATGTTTTATACTCTATTTAAATTTCAGTGCCTTCTGATTTCTTTTTCTAATGCATTTTTTGACTCCATAGTTTTCTGTGCAACAAACTAGGAAAATAATTTCAATTTACCTTTTCAGTTATCTCTAATCTGTTTAATATAGTCATAAAGTTTTATTTTAATTACCATATTTGTCATGTCTAAATGATTTGGTTATTTAAAAATCTACTTATTCATATTTCACACTCTTTTACTTATCATTTTGGTCTTATTCTTTACTTTTTATATTTCTGTATAGCTTCTATATGTCTTTCTGGTAATTTCTCTTCTTCTTTTTTTTTTTTTTTTTTGCGTTATGCGGGCCTCTCACTGTTGTGGCCTCTCCCATTGCAGAGCACAGGCTCCGGACGCTCAGGCTCAGCGGCCCAGCCGCTCCGCATGTGGGATCCTCCCGGACTGGGGCACAAACCCGCGTCCCCTGCATCGGCAGGCGGACTCAACCACTGCGCCACCAGGGAAGCCCAATTTCTCTTCTTTTAATCTCTGTGATAATTTTATATAAAGTTACAGTTACCAGATTGTTCCATTAACTCCAGTACTAGGGATGCTCTGGCTTTTTGTGACTTCCGACTCTCATGGTGTTTCTTTTTTTATTTTTTTTCAGTGTTAGAAGTGGGGTGTTTCATTTAATTGTGTGATTTGTACTTTTTCTATGATGAATTCTTTTCAGTGAGTGTCCTATATGTCCTTAATTATGGAAGTTTCCCTAGTGAATTTTAAAAATATATATATTTCAATGATTTTATGGTAATTTCTCAGCTTGGTATTCCTATCCTATGTAATGTAAATTTGTAATCTCTGTACTATACACACACATATACGTACATACACACCCTCTAACTATTTAATTCACTTCTGTATTCTCAGCAGCACAAATTCTAATGCATAGTAGATATATTTTTGGTAAATATATGATTCATGAAGGATACATGGATGTTCCATGATTCCTTAAATAAATAATATGCTGTAGCAATGTCTGAACTACCTTCTCTTCTAACAAATGTTCCATGTTTCATAACCTCAAGTCTTACTTGAGTTGTTTATTCCCTCCATCGTGACAACTTAGAATCTCATCTATTTTTTTATTATCTTTTCCTTTAATTTTTTTAAAATTTCACTTGTTACAAAGAACTATAATTGTATTTTTAAAAAGTAACAATGGAAATTTTTTTTTTAGAATCTCATCTTTTAAGGATTCTCTCCAAAGACATTTTCTTTGAAAGCTTTGTTAAATTTAAATATGTAAGCTTTTCAAGTAAATTAAATATTCTTATTAATATAAATTTCCTTCAGGAATATACTGATTTTTCATTTTGATGCACTCAGTGCTATAGATTAAATGTTTGTGTCCCCCAAAATTCATATGCTGAAATCTGAAACCCCAGTATTATGGTATTAGGAAGTGGGTCCTTTGGTGGGTAATTAGGTCATGAGGGCAGAGTCCTCATGAATGGGATTAACAGCTTTATAAAAGATATCTGAAGCACTCTCTAGTCCCTTAGAATGTGAGGACACGGTGTGAAGATGTCTGTCTGTATAACACGAAGCTGGTCCTCACCAGACACTGAAACTGCTGGTGCCTTGATCTTGGACTTCCCAGAATCTAGAACTGTAAGAAATAAATTCCTATTGTTTATAAACCACCAAGTCCATAGTATTCTGTTACAGCAGCCTGTATGAACTTCAACACTTAGGTTTTAATTATTCCCTGCTCTTTGCACTTTACTAGAACTTGTAGAATATACTTAGTCAAAAAGCTCCTGCTCTGGGGCTTCCCTGGTGGCGCGGTGGTTGAGAGTCCGCCTGCCGATGCAGGGGACACGGGTGCGTGCCCCGGTCCGGGGGATCCCACGTGCCGCGGAGCAGCTGGGCCCGTGAGCCATGGCCGCTGAGCCTGCGCGTCCGGAGCCTGTGCTCCGCAACGGGAGGGGCCACAACAGTGAGAGGCCCGCGTACCGTAAAAAAAAAAAAAAAAAAGCTCTTGCTCTGACACCATGTCATGCTTGTCCTAGGTATGTCACAGAAACTTTCCTGCAGAGGTTCAGCTTGTTGACTGAGGGAAGAATTCAGTCAACATATATTCATTTGACACTCACAGTTTTAAAAATAATAGTAATTTGTTGTCATCATTTAAAAATAAATACACTGGAAATAGTAATGTGTATTACTTTGGGTGTGTATGTGTGAAAAAAAAATCAGATAAAATGGCAGTCACTGGCCTGCACTTCTTCCTTTTGATCACTCGTTAAAACTGAGTTGCAGCTGCACTGTTTAGGTGGTTTATGTTATATCAATTTTGCCACAGTGTCTACTTTTTGTTCTAGAATTTGTCAGTTTCACTCACTTATATTTCTGCCTGGCTCCTGTAATTATTTACAGTTTTGGGATATGGTTGTGAAACATTCTTCATAGCTCATTGTTACCAATTATTGCCTTAGGCCTCAGGATGAAATTTTTATGTACTGCTATCTATTTTAAATCAGTTCATTAGAAATAAAGAATTAATGAACATTAAGTTATAAATATAATGATCTACGTTTTAACTGAATTATATTGCTAAACTTTGCTTCTTTCTATGTTTTCTCCAATGAAAACATGCAGTTATTATAGAAACAAAAATTTACACATACATTCAAGTTAACTATAATGCAAGATTTGCCTAAATCTGCCTTGTATATTACTAATATTTGTTAACTTAATAAATATCTATGTATTACTGCTAAATATACTGCATTCTTTTTTTTTTTTTTTCTTTTTTCTTTTTTAGGCTGCACCACATAGCTTGTGGGATTGCAGTTCCCTGACCAGGGATTGAACCCAGGCCCTTGGCAGTGAGAGTGCGGATCCTAACAACTGGACAGCCAGGGAATTCCCATGATGCATTCTAAGGAGAGATGGGAATTTTTATTATAACTGAATAATGATCAACTGATTAGATTACTGCAAGTCTATTAAAAACTGACAAAATAATAAGCCTGAAATGTTGCTACAGTAGTTACTGAAATAATGGCATCGAGCTAACTGGGCAGCAAGATAACATTTAGATTCTAAACAAGTAATCTGATTACTAGTTTTATTTGTTGTGAGGAAATAGAGCCCAATTCGTTTCAAGATAAATTTAAGCTTATGAATGTTTATATTTATAGTGTCAGTCATTTGATTAAAAGCATGTTACAGAAATTAATATATAAAATTAGGAAACAATATATATTATTTTTCATAGTAAGTTTTTAATCCCTTAGCTGCATGAGACTGTAGTGTTTATAGAGGCTGGTGTTGCTGAGAAGTGTTGCTGAGACTCAGATCTGTGGGAGATATGTGAGCCATCAAGAATAATAACATCAAATCTTAAAACTCCAGTCTTAGGACCTCTTATAGTTATATTTCCCAATTATCTGGAGACAGCTTCCTTAGGAGAGTGCCACAGGGAGCCCTTCATCTACCATGCAAACTTTGACAGAGGATGAGATTATAGACACTACTGAAAGAACATAATCAATATTCAGGCAGAACATAGATTAAAAAAAAATATGATCTCAGTTCATGCTACCACTCTCTGGAGAGTACTATAAAAAGAAGAACAAAGAATGTAGTCCTGAGCATTCAAAAACAGAGCTTGCTTTCTGTAGTCTGACCCCGTCTGAGCACATTTGTGCTTTTAATGCTTTGCAAAAGTAGATATCCAAACATGACAGGAAGACAGTGAATAAGACAGTACGTTTGCTCCCTGGTTAGATCATGATTATACTCAACAAGGTCTGATGCAAGTGCCATTTTGCCATACAGCTCTTCTCTTCTATAGTGGGATACATCTTAGATATATAGAAGCAAAAACATAAAGATAATGCTGATATTTCTCTTCCCTGAAATGGATGCAAAAGAGTTGTATGAAAATGATTCCACATAGTAATCCATAGATACCCTTACTTACCAATTAGTCTTCAACTATACTCCCATGACTCTATAGTTGATTGTGTTCATTTAAATATTTCGGAATAGGGAAAAAAATCCATGGAACTATATTTCTTGAGATCCTTATCAGGTCTGGAAATAATAAAGAGTGCTACACTTTTCTTTTTCTTCTGCTCAAGCCTTGAACACCTCCCAAATCAAGCAACTTGGAGTTAAGTTAGCTCTCTGTTGCTTCCGTTATCAACGATTTTTATACTATTTCAAAGTATCCTGATTCTCAGCACTGATATTGATAAAGAAAAATTACACATAATTGGAGAAGGTAGTTCTATATATGTAAGTGCTTTTTGAATGAAGACAGTTTAGAAAAATAAGTATGGTTTATCAAGTTCAAAACATACGCTGTTTTATTTTAAGCTGACATTGAAAAAAGCATACTTTGCTGTTTACTCATTTCCTAATAAATACTGCAAAAGTTTACTAAAAATATATTTTTTTCTAATAGAAAAATACAAAAAATCAATAGTTTAAAATACTTCATCTTCCATTTTATTTAGTAATTGTGTTGAGTTAAAATGCATTTCATAAGATAGAACAAATTTAGTTGTGAATTTTATCCTTCAAGCACAAAGTACAGGATGTTAACATAGAAGAACCATTTACAGAAACCTCCGTAAGACTTAAAATGTTCCCTGATAACCAAGGAAAGAAGTTACTCTGGATTGACATGATTCCTTGTCATGCGTTTTTGGAAATGTTTAAATAAGGTGCCCGGTAAACTTTACATTTGGTAACATCTCCATACTGAAAATCACCATCATGCTATGTTAAATATTTACACAGCAAAAACTTACTGTGGTGGAGAGGTGAACTGAAAAGGTGTCAAAGATTCACTATTATGTGATAACATTCAGAGTATGACATCAGCATATAGCTTCATGTATCAGTATGAATTTGAAAGAAGATAAACATTTCTATATAAAGATGGGTCTTTCTTCATTTTTTTAAAATCAATTTTACCATATTAAAGGGAAGGGTCAAGGCAAAATGTTTATATGTAAAATAGTAATAAAATATATGCTTTTCTACTTAGTTAAAGTATATAAAATTCCTCAAAGAGGAATGGCCTAGGCACTTTTCTGGTGTCACAGCTAATAATGGTGTTTAGAGCAGGCTGATAATCATGGATCCTGTCACAGTTAACGCAAGTTCTGTAGCATCACTAAAGAACAGAAATGAATGGTGCATTGGTTAGGAGTGGAGGGGATGTACCAGGAAATATAAGTTCTATATCTAAAGGACATTTTAGGTAAATCTCTGAAGGATAATTTCAGAGTCCAAAAAGAGTTCAGGAGGAATTCTAAAGATATGTAAAAATATACTTTAAGAATTAGTGGCTTTAACTCCATCTTGTTTCACCACTACCTACAGTATTTGGAACAAGACAAAAGCTCTTGTTTCACTGAATAGCCTATGGTATAATAACATAAATTCATAATTACAGAAATGGAAAGGGAGATTTGGACAATTAATGTTATCGGAAATGTTTGAGGATTTATATTTAAGGAGAGGCGGCATAATATAAAGGTTGAGACTTTTGGCCAGTGGCCAGTACTGCCATTCTCTAGCTATGTGGACTTGGGTAAGTAATGTTACTTCTTTGTGCCTTAGTTTCCCATCTATAAAAATTGGATAATAATAACACCCACCTGATTGGGTTGTTAAGAGGAATAAATGATTTTATACATATAAAGTACTTAGAATTGTGCACAGACTGTATAAAGTGTTTAAATAAGTAAAACAAATAAGTAAATGTGGGATCATATATATACAGATATATAATTTATATGTAAATGTGTACAACTTATTTTTATAATTTGTTATTTTACTTATTACCATTATTTTATATATAATTTAACAAGCTACCATTATATACAAACTACTTTTTCTCATGACAGAAAAAAAGAGACTTTGAAATAATAAGAAACTAAATCTTTCCATATGAAGGTCACACTCAGTAGTGCACTAGTTGCCTTTACTAATTAAATCAGAATGGAGAAAGTCAAATTTATAGAGAAAATACTAGTATAAATTGGTAAATTCCACATAAAAGAGAGTAATTACATTCCTGGAACATCTGGAGTACAGTGTGATACTCAGTTCCATATCTTTTCATAAATTTAGTCAGGGGTTTATTATAAGCGTGGAAGAAGAACTATACATATGGTACCTAGTGGAGTGAATTGCAGGTACTATATGTTGCCCTAGATAGAGAAATGAGAGCCAACGGCCCTCATTTCTAGGACAAATGAATTTATTATACATATGAAAGAGCAATAAAGTAAGTATGGTTCTTCCAACTAGAACAGGCTGCAACTAAGAGATAGTGACTCCCTTGTTCCAGTAGACATTCAAGCAGAGGTTGGAGAACTTTTACTAGACAATATTGTAGAGGGAAATTCAAGTATTATATAGAGTGCTGGAATAGATGATTTGTAATCTTTTTCCTAAGCCAGGATTCCAAGAAATATACAAAGATAGAAAAAAATTGAAATAAAAGGTGGAGGATTATCATATAATGCATAGGTTAAAACAGTCACAAAGAAGGGACTAAAATGAAGTAAAAACAAACTTTCTGCCTTTAGGTCATAATCTGCTTGCATTATATACTTGTAATACACCAACATATTTGATCCAAACATATGAATTCTCAATGCATAGAACTAGTTATCATGTTAATTAATTTCTCAATTTAAAATGTTAATTGGATGTTAATGGGATTAAAAAATTGAAGGGCTACTGAACCATAAAAAGAACTATTCTTGGACATAAAGTAGGAGTTTTTTAATATATGTAGGTGATGTTCTCTAGTGGCTCCAACATCCAGTGTCCTTTAAATAGAGTTAAAATATACAATGGACATTTTTGGTCAATCTCTATATTCTGGGGACTTCAGCAGTTGAGTTTCAAAACCTTATGTTAGACGATTAAGAACAAAAGCTCCAGACTTGCATTTGAATTGTACACATTCGAACCAACAGAGGGTGATGGGATGCCTCAACATGCACTACTGCCCCTAGAGTTCCAATAGTTTATAGCATAATAGTTTCTGTAGTCAGGGATTAAACAATATATTAAGAAACAACTAACACTCCAAAATATGTGTGAAAACACCATGGTAAAATGTCATCTCAAAGAAAAATAATAGTGTACACTTGTAAAACTATTATTAAATAGTTTATAAAGCATTTCCCATGCATTACCACATTTGATCCTAAGAGCATTTGATCCTGTGACTGAGACAGTAGACAGCACTGAATCATTACCTTACAGAAGGGAAATTAAGAATCATGAAAGTTAGATTCAAGATCAACTATTTAACACATAATGTAAATAGACCTAAAATCTAGGTGTTTTGGTCTAGTTCACACTCTTTCCTCTTTGCCTGTGGTCTTCCTTCTTACCTGACCCTATTATACCGAATTTCCACATTTATCAAGTAGCATATATGTGTTACTCATGACATACAGATGGTCAATAGGCACAAGAAAAGATGCTCATCATCGCTAATTATTAGAGAAATGAAAATCAAAACTACAGTGAGGTATCACCTCACACCAGTCAGAATGGCCATCATTAAATAGTCTACAAATAGTAAATGCTGGAGAGGGTGTGGAGAAAAAGGAACCCTCTTACACTGTGCGTGGGAATGTAACTTGGTGGAGCCACTGTGGAAAACAGTGTGGAGGTTCCAGAAAAGCTAAGCATAGAGTTGTCATATGATCCAGCAATCCTACTCCTGGGCATATACCCAGACAAAACTATAATTTGAAAAGATACACACACCCCTATGTTCATAACAGCACTATTCACAATAGCCAAGACATGGAAACAACCTAAATGTCCATCAACAGATGAATGGATAACGAAGATGTGGTATATATATATGTATATACATATATATAATGGAATATTACTCAGCCATAAAAAAGAATGAAATAATGCCATCTGCAGCAACATGGATGGACCTAGAAATTATCATACTAAGCAAAGTAAGTCAGAAAGAGAAAGACAAATACCATATGATACCACTTATATGTGGAATATAAAATATGACACAAAGGAACATATCTACAAAACAGAAACAGACTCACAAACATAGAGAACAGACTTGTGGTTGCCAAGTGGGAGCAGGGAGAGGGAGGGAAAGATTGAGAGTTTGGGATTAGCAGATGCAAACTGTTATATGTAGGATGGATAAACAACAAGGTCCTATTGTATAGCATAGGGAACTATATTTAATATCCTGTGATAAACTATAATGGAAAAGCATATGAAAAAGAATATATATATATATAACTGAATCATTTTGCTGTGTAGAAGATATTAACACAACATTGTAAATCAACTATACTTCAATAAAATTTAAAAGTAAATAAATGTGTTCCTCATGATAATACCCAAATATAAATTCTAGAACTTAAAAATATAAAAATAATATTTGAACATACCACAAAACACATAAAAATTATTGAATTTTATGTAAGAAGCACTCATTTCAACAAGATTATTTTCTAAGGGAATGGTACTTGTAAACGCTAATCTATTTCATAAGGCTATTTCATCGTTTTTAATGAATACATTGAAAATAGTTACAAGTCAAAAGAGGTGGGCTGAGAAACCATTTTACTGCCAATTTAGAAAGTGATTAAGCAAGCACTGTTTTTTCTGTGTCCACAATAGGGCAAATGGAGAACAATGCTCATCAATAACTCCCTTTGGGAGCTGCATATTTTTAATTAAATGTGTTCAATATCCACTGGATTGTTTTGTGATCTGGTATAAGATTAAACATCACCAATAAAATTAAACCTAAATTTAGATGAAGTGACTAATGGCAGATAAAAATAAAGCCCACAGTCCCCAAATTAATCTCAGTGTAATTTTGCAGATATTCATACAATAAAGGTGACAGTCCATTTTTAAAGTCATGACAGTTCTCATCCTACTTAAAAGATGGTCAAAACTGTAAATCAGAGTCTATTTCTTTAATTCAAAATGACCACAGGAAATGTTTCACTGTCAAGGTAAATACGTTGTGGCAAAAATTACTCAGGATCAAAGTCTCAGATCATGATGATTTTTAAATGATGTATTTCCCTATTTCAAAAGTTTACATATATTATAGAAAAATTAGAACATGAACACAAGCAAGATGATAATGTCAGTGATAGGCTCATTAAAGTGTTACAGAGTTGACGTTAAGTGTATGTTTAAAATGGAAAATAAATTACTACATGTTGATCCATTTCACACATATTATTAAAACCATCATGTAAATAACCATTATTTAAGAAAAATAATTGTTAAGAAGCTTTTCATTTCTTAATATTAACTTTAATTTAAGTTACTTTTCCATTATATGCTATAGTAGTGAGAAATTGAGAGCTATCTCAAGTTTTCCAGGAAATTGTAGTTTCTGGTCATTTGCATGATAAAGCATTTTGCTGCATGTTCATAATTTGTCTGAATCAGGTATTTGAAGTTTAAGTATACTAATATACACTCTATAAAATCCCCAAAGATAGAATTACATTCTATTCTGTCAATTTAAAAAATTAGAATATTTCTCGATTTCTCAAAATTAAAAACCCTGCCTCAGATTATATAGTTTTAAACTAAAGTTTAAAGACTAAGCATAAAAATGTATAAAAATGGAAAAGAGGTATGAAAAACATTTGCAATAAAGTATTATTGCTATTAATGCCAGTTAAAATATGTTTGATCCTTCAATGAAATGAGTAAGTAGTATGTAAACATGAGGAAAGGTCATGGCTATGCTAATTCACACAGCCTTCGTATTTTCAAGGTGGTGTATTAAAAAGCTTTAGGTGAAACATTCTCTGACCCAAATAAGCACAAGTTCTTCCCAGTTGGCTAGGGCAATTAAGGATTTATGTTTATTTAAACATTCAACTTTTTCTTAACCTTTTCTAGAATATTGACCATGAACCGGCAGTTTACCTTGGGATGTATTTTAATACACCACTTCCCAAGGACAAGGCTTTCTGACATGGCAAATCAAATCAGGGGCCATGGTTTAGTGCATGTATCTAATTGTTGAAGAGATACACTTTATCTTATGTGAATACGTTTCAAAAACAGGACAAGTGAAAATTTCGATAACAGAGAATCAACTTACAGAGTCCCAGAAGTCTTTCACCAGAAACCCCATCCACCTTTTATAATTAAATAAGCACACTTTACTCTGTAATCTGTTATAATACACATTTTTCTTGATAAGGTTTTGTGGGGTTTTTGTGGTTGTTGTTTTGCTTTCTTTAATTTGTATTCTTGTGAAAAATGAGGCTGTTACAGATATTGGTGGAAACTCCTCAGTCCTCCCCCTCCATGCTAAGATGCTGCCTTTGTATTAATATATTAGGTCAATCATTTGGTGGGCATAGTGTCCTTTAAAACAATTCCCACACTCAGATGGCTGTCAGTGGTGGTGCCAGTGAACCGTTATGCAAAGCCCCCCAAACACTTTGTAAACTTGAATCTTTGAGCACAATAGTAAAGTTCAGTGCTGGAAAGAGATAGTGTACTGAATACACAATACCCAGCTTTGTTTGATGGAGGCTTCTGTGAAGGAGTAGGCTACTTAATCTCCCCATTTGCCCTGGGGATTCTTACTGTTTTAACGTGTCCTTTTTGAGAGTCTGTGAACTG
The DNA here is from genome assembly GCF_951394435.1 of Stenella coeruleoalba. Taxonomy (NCBI): domain Eukaryota; kingdom Metazoa; phylum Chordata; class Mammalia; order Artiodactyla; family Delphinidae; genus Stenella; species Stenella coeruleoalba. Next base: position 112,321,853 of record NC_137150.1, on the reverse strand, counting down.
TAGAATATATGCTGGTAACAACTTTCTTTGGGGCTTTCCTCCGAAAAGCCCAAAGCTGCCAACACAAGAAAGCTGACACAGTGGTGCTAACAAACACAAAGGAGACCTTTAGCTGTTTGTGCAAACTGCCTGGCTAAAGTTTCGTGTCATGCCTTGATGAAGGATCTAATTCTTTGGCTCATTTCATAGGAATCTAGCTTTTGTGACAATGTGGAAAGGATAGCTTCTTCATGCACTTGGGAAAGAATGGAGAAATTTGATGTAACATGCAGAAAATTTGTGCTACTTAAAATAAGGTAAAGGATTAAATTATATAAGACTTAATAATGACATTAATATATTAGCAATTACCTGTGTTGATCATTTACTCAACTTAAGACTATTTTTAGGGTCTATTAATATCACTTACTTAAATGAGAAGTTATAGTGAAAGGCCAATTTTATTTTCTATTGTTATTCAATATTAGATGTATTCAAATAAAACATGAAGTAGAAAGGTAACTTCGACTCCTTTTAAAATTCGAAGGTAATCATTGTGCAATACATAAATGTATCAAATCAACAAGCTGTATAGCTTTACTTATACAATGTTATGTGTCATTTATATCTCAGTAGAGCTGGGAAAAAATTCAAAGGCCTTCAAGTAATTGTGTTTAAAGCATTATTCTACCTTTTGGAGAACAATTTATTTCATTCAAGAATGTATCTGGGATGCTAAAAAGAAATGCCACAGCTAGAAGTGCTAACTGCTCCAACTATTCAAACAGAGTTCCTACCTGAAGGTTAAATTTACACAAGTCAATCCATCAATATCTTGGAATTTTGCCATCCAGAAAAATTATATAGTGTTAATAAGAGATCTTTTTCTACTCATGCATTTATAATACACGTTAAAGTTACAAAAATCACATGTATGCATGAGTGCAAAGCAGAAACCTTACCTAAGAGTAAAGAAGCAAGCGAGGATGTATTTTTACAAGCCCAGCACCTAATGAATTTTGTAATATTGGATGTAGTATCAGTTCACTCTATTATAATCACCAAATTAATGAAGATGAATTTTCTTAAAATGAAGAGAATAAATGTCTAGCAGAGTTTTGGATTAATGAAGTGAGTTAGACAAAACTGCATTAGAAATGTTCATAGTAAAGAAAAGAAAAGGGTCCTGAGCCCTACTGTGTGATTTTTAAATTGCAAATCCCAGTACATACGGGGTAGATAACTTTGTTAGTTGTCTTCTTACCTGGCCTAACCAATGCTACACTCAGATCCCCCCTCAACACCTTCTCACCTCCATCCTTCTTTGCCTACTGCATAGAGTTGTATGGTCTGGACAAAGGCATGTTGAACTTATTTTGGCCCTCAGGGAGTGAAATCTCCCTCATCTCTGTAGTGTATTGTTCTACAGTCATACAGTTGATGTCTAATGAGGCTTTCAGGAATACTTTATATACAAATAGGGAAATGCCTCTAGCTTACTTGGAGTGATTAAAAAAAAAAGTGTTTACTTAAGAATAGTGACTGGAAAAGAGTTGCAAATGGACATAGAGAAAAAAAAATAAAAGGATTTAAGATATTTGGCTGTTAGACAGAAAGTGGAAATGTCACATAGTTAATATGTTTTCAAATGTGGTAGTTTGTGAAGATTCTGCAAGTAATTTATTGTCGTACTATATATCTATTTATCAATTGATTGGTGATAGATTCTGTATTTATCTACAGCTTATCATTTTTTTTCTTCTTAGGAATTGCAAATAAACTAGCTAAATAGTATTTTATGTCTGAAAGGATGACAATCTGAGGTCAAATAAAAATAAACACTTAACTACAATTTTTTTAGCATCATGCTCAAAAAAGCAAATTTCGTTCTTTCTGATCATGGTATCTCCCCTGCCACGTAAGTATCCAGTTTCATTCTTAACTGAATTTCTTTTTTTTTCTTCATTGAGAAATGGTAGGAACGTAGCCCAATCCAACTTAGTCTCAATGGTCTAATTTATTCCACATGGGCCAATCAGTGGCAAAGCAAACCACTCTAAAGGAAAAGAAGACAGTTCAACTGGGCACCTGAAACACCTTTTAATTCACAGGTAGTATAATACTTGATTCTATAGCGAAGGAAAGTTCTCTCTATCTAGAGTGACATATATTTGGAGCTAATTCACTAAATGAAGACTTTCGACGAGGAAATTTCCATTTTGGTCCTGAGACGAACTCTGGGAATTTGTTTTATTCTTACAGAAGAGCGTTTTGCTGCCGTATTATTTTGCTCACCACATTAGGCTAGAAAATTCCAGTGTTTTTCACCTTGAAAGCCTAAGCTTTAAAACACTATTCAATTGATTGCATTGACTGACTCCAGAAGCCAAACCTGATAACATTAACACTTCTGAGTTATTATGATCTAGTCTATCGTCTGAAGGACGGTCTAGTTTATCATCTGAAGGAATAGACAGTTGCTATATTTGGATTCTGTGACAATGGGCAAGTCATTTAATCTTTCTTGGTTTCAGTTTCCTCATCTGTAAAGTAAGGATAATAAAACTTACCACGTTATTGTGAATGCTAACATTAGCTAATATTTAGTGAGTGCTATGTGCCAGAAATTTTTCTAACTGCTTTTTTTATATTCTTACAACAAATTTATGAAGTAGGTTCTATTATTATAGTTTCACCATATTAAGTAATTTGCCCAAAGTCACACAATTATTAAAATTGTGGAACTGAGGTTTGAGCCCAGGAATCTGGATTCCAGAATCCATCCTCTTAACCATTAAACCAGACTCTGCATAAGAAAATACGTGTGAAGTTCCCAGGACAGTGTCCAGTATACAACAGAAAAGTCAGCGATTGAGGTTCTGATTAGAAAGAACTGAAAAATCTGCAATCCTACTGAGATAAGAGAGGAAATAGACATATTTATTATTTTCTCATAAGAGAAACAGTCAATATTGAAAACTGTAAAAATTGTAAATTAATTTAAATTTAATCTAAAATTATACCCTTTATAACAAATATTTATTTATGGCAAATAATGTCAGTTGCCAATATTTTAAATCTCTACTTAGAAATATTATTTGAAGCTATACATTTTTGCATGGACACAGGAAACATGGCTTTAGAAATATGCCCTTCAAAAGTTTTTCAATAGTATAGTGATGAAATAAAAATTCACATTTTAAGGCAAGAAAAATTTAAACATAAAAATTTTCTCTGACCACTTGGGCCTCCTCCCTCGCCTCTAATGTGCATTGTGCATCTGTATTATGCATTAATCAGACCTCCCCAATGGCACAAATACCTGCTCAACCATAAAGATCAATTTTTCTTTTTCTGGTGCCAGCCATGTAACTCCCTAGAAGATAACACTCCTTTTTCAATCCTGTAAGGGGTCATGATGACCCACCACTCGCCTTGTGTGTGCAGACATCTTTGGCGAACTTTATGTACAGCGCCAATATATCATTTCCCTTAAAGATAGCAATTGGGGCAGAACAGACTGGTCAGAGGAAATGGGCCTCACCTAATGGAAGTTCTTAGTTCAAATACTTACTTATGACCTTATTAATGTTCCTAGCTATATTACTTGTATTCTGCCTGTTTTACAAGATGATTGTTTCTTGCATTACCAAATGTGTGACTGAGCCTCCAATAAAATTAGTGATGATTAGGCGACCTGAAATAGTTGGCCAAAATATAAGTACCATAAGATCAATGATTGTAATAGAGTAACTATAGGCATGGGAAGAAGCAATAAGAGGGAACCATTTCCTGGACCATAACAGATTAGTAAAACAGATGGTCCAGAGGCTTTTGGCTACTGTTAACAGGGCCTACTCTAGTAATAGCACATAGAGTAGCCTATCAACGAAATCCTCGCCTGGCCTTGGAATGAGCTTTCCAAGCACCATAGGACGAAATGGTCATGAGGTGCCTACCAAACCTTAGTCAAAATTAAGACCCAAAGGGAAGGGATTGTAAAAGTAAAATGTTGCCACAATCCAGTTCTACAAGAATCAAGTCATTAGCCACTGCAGTGGCTGACCTACAATATACCCTGAAAGGAATTCAGTGTGAAGACTAGTATAAGGCACTTTGTGCTCTGGGAAAACTGGCAGAAAGGGCGTGCAAATAGATATTTTCAGAACTGGCAGAAAGGGCCTGCAAATAGATATTTTATGAACCTGGATTCTTGTGTCTTGCCATACTTAGAAAAGCAATAAAACCATTGACTAAGATATCTGTTCCTTGTGACTAGCAGCAACCTTCTACTGGGATGCATGCTTGATTGCATGTACTCCCTTCACCAAAATCATTTATATACTGACCTCCCCCCTTATCTCTTCAGAACAGTCCTCGGAGCTCTCGGAGAGACTGTCTCCTGGTTATAACCCTCAGTTTGGCTTGAGTAGAATTTCCATTTCTTCTTAGATTGACTATCGATTAATTGTTTTTCATCCACGATAGTATTCACAAAAGCATCAACACTAGTAATTTAGTAAAACCTTCCAAATTTAACATCTTATTAGTTGTTTATTTAAACAAAGTAAGTACTTAAATCATTGATATAACATAATTCAAATGTTTAGAACTAAATTCTATTTCTTGATTTCTCTAATTTCAGTGATTCGAAACAGTTCTGTTTAAGGTATTTACCTCTTTATGATCTTTGCAAGGTATCTTAACCCATAAAAATTTAGAAGTATTATTATACATGATTAGAGCATGTTGAGTCATGCAGATTTAATTTATGTTGTTTGGGCATAGTTATGTTTTAGCCTCATGTGTCTTCATGAAGGAGATCTAATCCAAGATTCAGTTTAAAGGTCTGAAGGGCAAGGTTTGGCAGCATGGAAACAAAAGTCATTTTCAGATAAGATTTCACAAATTGGATCAAAGTGAGAGGATAACGAAGAGTTTTCCCTGGTTATTGAGACTGAAATAAGACAGTGATGAACTTTTGAGGACTCTGAGAGGAACAAGAGGCTTTGTGTACTAAAACATTGAATAGCACCTTTTTCTGAATTCAAAGAATGATAAGAATTCTGCTTTTGTAACTAGGAAGTAGGAAAGTATGATAGTTTTTATCATACACAGGAAGTCAAGAGAAACCATGTTTAGCCAAATGCCAAGAAAGTGTGTATAAAGATAAAAATTAATATCTTATGTAGTTTAGTCTTGGGAAATAATTTCATTATTTTAAGTTTCAGCAAATTTATTAATTAATAGTGAATGTAGTACATTATCTCTATAACCAAGTGCATGTCTATAATTTTAACTAACATGATGAAAAAGAAAACTTTCATAACTTCTATATTCATTAGCTAATGTATTCATTATAAAAACATCTGGTATGAGCACATTATCAGCCAGCTAACTTGCTAGACATTGGAAGTACAAAGATCAACAGAACATCTTTGGAGCCCTTCAGCAACTCACAATTAGATAATGAACAAATGAATTTGCTCTTGTGTAAGTTATTATGTGCAATTCTATCCAGGTAGTAATACTCATGTGTGCAACCAGACTGGGTGGTGAACACAAGGCATTTCTGCAGGATGAAATTTTTACTCAACTCAAATTCCCCTTGCTATTTTCTTTCAGTGCATGCCACTAAGAAAATTAAACTCCTCTAGAAAGCCTCAAATTGCCTCAGAGAAAGTTAATTTGCCCTCTGGATCCTAATAGTGAAATTTAATGGCACTGTTTGCTGAATTTTTTAAATACTCTGTGAAGTGATGTGGCTGTTGAGATTCTTAAATAGGGCTCTTGTCCCTTCTCAATCCAACTGGAGTCCTACTGCAATTCTCAAAACAATATAAGTTAAAAAGCGGATCAGTGATTATGGTTTATTCTATCAACATAGTGGATAAACTTGAAATGTGTTAAAGTAGACTTGAAAGCAAGTCGGGGTTTGATAGATAATAGCTCTTTTCAGAGTTTTAACAATTTTAATAGTCTTTTTATAACATATGGGAAAACGGAAGTGAATATTAATTTCTAAATTACATTTAGAAACGTGTCATTTTTAAAATTTTGCATCATGAATGTACAATTATATTAACATCAGCTGATTGTTACTAGAGTGCATATTTTACGTTTCTGATATAGTGCCCAAAACAGATTAAGCTGATTTTCCATGAAAGCTTGATGAGTTTGTACAGGGCATATCACACTATTATAAGAATGCCTTAGAAAAGATAGACTGCTGAGGCTGCTGATGGAAATAACTGCTCCTTACACAGCTTTATATGCAGACTGCAGGGTCTCCACTAGAGGGAGATCATTAGGAAATGCAGTGACATTTTCCTATACACCAGTACAAAACAGAGGTAGAAATCGCATTTCCATAGAATCAGGCTTTCCTCCCTCCTTACTAATATATAAGTTTGTAAGTGGAAAGAAGCAATCTTTTATTTTTCTACTCACAATCTCAAAATGTATTTAATTTAAGAACGAATTCTTAGGTAACTCCTTCTTGGAGTCTTTTCTTCTGCTTTCCATAGGAACATTTTGGGAACTAGTGTTCCAACATATTTCCTATAGATTTTAAAGAATTTACAAAGGAATGTGCTGAATAATTCAATAAAATGTTTTGTGAACATTATTGAATGTTTTGATGTCTACCTTTAATAATCTCTGTAGCTGCTAGTAACATTATTAGAAATTTTAAAAATAATCATATTTAAAAAAAAATAATAATCATATTTAGTTACTGTGTATTAACATTCACTGAAAAGCGTAGTTAATCATCTTAAGGACCAGAAGAATTGAAGTACATCAAGGCATAGAAGGAATTCCAGGCATTTATCTGTGTCAGAAATCAGTCAGAAACACAATTCTTGTTTAAAAAATTGAAAAATGAATAACTAATTTTAAAAGGACAGTAGAAATACTTCTTTTAATTTAAAGCACGTCTTTCATTTTAGAAATTATGTTTCAATACAAACTTATGTTGCATTGATTTAATATAAATAGTACTGTTTCTAGGTACTTCAAAATTGTTAACATTTTTTCATTATACAGAGGTGGGTTTCTAAACCTTTAATGATGTGCTATTAAAATATAATGACTCGGGCTTCCCTGGTGGCGCAGTGGTTGAGAGTTCGCCTGCCGATGCAGGGGACGTGGGTTCGTGCCCTGATCCGGGAAAATCCCACATGCTGCGGAGCGTCTGGGCCCGTGAGCCATGGCCGCTGAGCCTGCGCGTCCGGAGCCTGTGCTCCGCAACGGGAGAGGCCACAACAGGGAGAGGCCCGCGTACCGCAAAAAAAAAAAAAAAAATATATATATATATATATATAATTTTTATATATATATATATATAATTTATATATATATATATATATATATACATATAATGACTCTGACCAATTCTTCTTTTTCTTAAATTAAGTGACATGAATTACTTGAGCATGCTCCTTCCTTCCCTCCCTCCCTCCCTTCTTTCCTTCTTTCCTTTCTTCCTTTCTCCTCCCACCTTCCTTTCTTTTCTTTCCTTGTTTAATTTCTCTAGTAATCAAGCAGAAATGGACGCTAAAGTAAAATGTTCATTTTTCAAGTTTGAATGACTAATGACAGAAATGGGGGCAAATTATGTGAAATTTTTATAGAAAATTATATCTTTTGTTAGAGAAAAAAAAAAGTGTAATAAAGAGAGTTTGAGTAACTGGACTCATTTTAATCTACCCCAGACAGTATAGATAACTATGTTTATCAAGGGTTAAAATACTGCTGAAACACATCCTTCTAAAGATTGTTAATTAAGTGGACATTTTTGTGATTTCCTGGTACCAAGGGTATTCCCCATTTACATATGTTTAAAACTTATTTACTGTGATTGTTGGTGGGAGTTTAACGATTTTGGAAAGGAAAAAGGTTCTTTCTGTTGCCTTCTGTCATGGTGAACAATAGAATCACAATACTGAACTCAACTAGTGTTCATGACTGTTGTGTTCAATTTCACACTAAATTTGGTTCCTTTCTCATGGGGCAAGACTAATTCTGCTGGTTATTTGATATGGGAAAGCACTCTGTCACTATAATACCTGCTATGTGATCCATGTATAACAGAATGACTTTTCAATTGATTTAGAATTATTCATTATAAACATCCACTATCTTGTTAAATTGGATGGGATTAATTTTTCTCATAAAAAATTATTCACAACTTAAACTACTGTCTTAAGACCACATTGGACTATAAATTTTGTCAGAGAAAATATCAGAATGTAGAATGACTTAAAGACAGCTTATTTTATCTAATAAGCCATGTAGAAGTTAAGTCGTAGTTCGAGTTCACATTTTTGAATATACACAAATTTTTAGAAAGGTAAAAATAATACAAGTTTAAATTATATTCTGGATTGCTAGATTTAATAACTTTTTAAATAAACACAGTGAGCACATTATAAAGAGGGTCACAGGAAAAGTAAGATGCATGCTTTTAACTCCAATTAACTTGATTTACTTAACAACAAAAGGATCTTTCTTTTGCTATCAGGAAAATGATAAAGATCTCATATCTTTATTTTTGCCTCCCCTACTAAAATTTGAGTTTCATAAAGGTAGGAACTGTTGTGTGTTTTGTTTACTTGCCTGCTTCCCAGACCTTGATTGTCGTCTGGCACATAGTAAGCATTCACTAAACATACATTTAATGATTATATGTATGAATGTAGTGAAGATATGACAGCATTATTTTACCTAGACTATAATGTGAGAATAACCTACAGGTCATTTCTTAAAAGAGGCGCTTCATCTTTCAGATTTTTTTCACAAGATGTTATTTAAATCATGCATTCAGTGCTTAATAAAAAGATCAGTCAATAAAAAAATTATAAAGCATAAAGTTGTCACTGAAAATTTCTAATCTCAGTGATCACCACTATTAGCATTAGATGAACAGTTACTTATCTTGTTTTTATTATCTCTCTAAAAAAATGACACTTTCCATGTCAATGAATAAAAATGTATAACTCTTTTTCAATAGCTGACTAATCTATTTCACTGATATTCCATTATTTATTTAACAGGGTCCCCATTCATGAAAATTTAGTTTGTCACCATTTTGTAATTATAAACAGTATACCAAAGAACAATGTTGTACACATTTTTTGCACTGAATTATAATCTTGTTGAGATTAAACTCTAGAAATGAAATTTGCTGAATCACAGGAAACGCACATTTAAAAACTTGGTAATTGGGCTTCCCTGGTGGCGTAGTGGTTGAGAATCCACTTGCCAATGCAGGGGACACAGGTTCCTTCTGTAGTCTCTAGTATGAATGGTTAATTTCTTCTCTAATAAAGAAGTACACATGGAAAAAAAAAAAAGATCCCACATGCCGCAGAGCAACTAAGCCTATATGCCAACTACTGAGCCTGTGCTCTAGAGCCCATGAGCCACAACTACTGAGCCCACGTGCCACAACAACTGAAGTCTGCTCGCCTAGAGCCCGTGCTCTGCAACAAGAGAAGTCACCGCAATGAGAAGCCCGTGCACGCAACAAAGAGTAGCCCCCGCTCTCCGCAACTAGAGAAAAGCCCGAGCACAGCAACGAAGACCCAACACAGCCAAAAATAAATAAATAAATTTATTTTAAAAAAAACAACAAAACAAACAAACAAACAAGAAAAACGAACTTGGTAATTATTATCAGCCTATTAGTTTAAAAAATGTCTCTAATGTATATTCTTACTAACAGTTACCACATTCTCAACAAGATTCATGCTTTAAATCATCATAGTATTTGCCAGTCTAGAAGATAAATGTATTGATTATTGTCTTTTTTCGTATTTCTTGACTGCAAATAGAGGTGAGTTTATTAGTAGTTTTAGACAATGTTATTTCTTCTTTTGTGAATTTTGTATTCAAACCTATTTTTCTATTGGCATTTTACATCTTTTTACTAATCAATTTATAAGAGTTCTTTGTATATTTAGGGAAATAAAGGTCTGATACCTTGCAGTATTTTTTTAACAATTTTGTTTTGGGTCAAGCCAGTTACTCTTTCTCTTTATTGTTTTTGTCAAATACTTCATAATTAGAAAGGTTTTTAGATCCTAAATATTTTAAAAAGACATTATCCTAAATATTCTTCCACTACTTTGATTGTTTTAGACATTGACTTTTTGGGTGGGTGCATAAGAAATGAGGAAGGTATTCCAATATAATTTTATTCCCCAAATGACAGGAGAGGTTAGAAGTTAAAAATACAGGCTTTGAATTCTGACATGTCTTAGTTCAAATCTTGTTTATTCCGCTCATTATGTCTGTGATTTTGAGATTAACTTCTTTGTATCTCTACTTACGTAACTGTAAAACGGGGCTGATGATTATAATACCTAGTTTACATGGTTGTTGAGATGGCTGAATGAGGCACAGTGATGGGACCATTGTAAACACTCAATAAATAATGGCTTCAGTTTTAGTAGTAGTGTTGACAGACAATGCCACTTGTCTAACAGAAACGCTTTTCCCCATTGATTCACGGTGTTAGCTTTAACACGTATAAAATGCTGATTTATACATCACTTTATTTCACTTTATATTTTATCTCTCTCTTTGTCTATTACAATAAGAATAACACATGGCTTTAATAATTATAATTTTAAGCTAAGTATAGATTTCTGAAAGATGAAGCACCTCTTTTGAGAAATGATCTGTAGGGTATTCTCACATTATATTCTAGATAAAATAATGCTGTCATATCTTCACTACATTCATACATATAATCACTAAATGTATGTTTAGCGAATGCTTACTATGTACCAGACAATAGTCTATGTCTGGGAAGTAGGCAAATAAACAAAACAGACAATAATTCCTACCTTTATGAAACTCAAATTTTAGTAGGGGAGACAAAAATAAAGAAATAAAAAATATATACAGTGTTTTGCAGTGATAAAGAGCATGGAAAAAAATAAAGTAGTGATAGGGAAGTAGTTTAGTTAGAACTCAGCCAAGACCTGACAAACCTGAGGGAACAAACCGTGTGAGTTTGTGGGAAGAGCAAAGGGACTGGCAGTGCTGAGGTTCTCAGGCGGGAGCATTTCTGGAGTGTTTTAAAGACATTAGGAATTTCAGTGTGACTCAACTTGTGTGAATGAGGGAAAGAATAAAATTAGAAGAGGTCAGAAAGATAGAGTGGAATAGGTCAGATAAACATCCTGCCAGTCCCATAGGGTGAGTAAGCTGAGAAGCCACTGCAGAGCTTTGGGCAAAGAAGTGACCTAACCTGACTTAACATGAAAGAATTCGGCTTGTTTGCTGGGTTGAGAATAGACTGTAGGGAAGCAAATATGGATAAAGGGAAAACACTTAAAAGGTAACTGTAATGACCTACATGAGAGATGATAATGACTCAAATTAATGTGGCAGAGATGGAAAAAAGGATTGAAATTCTTAATATATAAATTTGAAGAATTTATTTTTAGATTGGAAGTTGGGATGAGATTGGAGTCAAAGATAATTTCAGAGATTTTGTCCTGAGCACCAGAAAGGATGGGTTGTTATCTATGGAGATGGGGGAACACTTAGAAGAGCAGGTTTGTTAGGGACTGGAACTTCAAAGGTGGTTTTTTTGTTGTTTGTTTGTTTTGTTTGTGTTTTACTGGACATACATCTATTTATTTGTTTATTTTTGAATGGAAAATACTGTTTTTATTTGGAGGAGGTGGTATGAGGAACAGGGGTGGGAGAAGTCTCCTACTTTTATTTTAATTTAATTTTTATTGTATATTAGAGTACAGTTGATTCACAATGTTTTGTTAGTTTCAGTTGTACAACAAACTGATTCAGTTATACATATACATATACATATACTGGACATTCAATTTTGAGAAGCCCTTTAGACATCCAAGTGGAGATGTTGATTAACAGTGGGATATACTGGACCAAGAGGTCTGGAGTAGAGATATAAAATTAAGAATGCAAGATATAGATGCTATGTAAGGAACTTTGGCATTGTTTATTATTCAAATAATAAAATTTCATTTCTGAAGTACAATAGCATTTTGCAAATATCTTATACCATGAATTTTCATCCAACTCCATTTAACCATCTTCCTATCCTGAATGCCTTCTGTTTAAAAGCCCTTAATAATAATGGTACCCCACAATTGCATAGCTCTTGGTCTATGCCAGGGATAGAGAAATTGAGACAATTATGAAAATAAAAATTTAGAAAATTAAGATCATTTGGATGTGGCAGGTAGTAATTGAGAAGCAGAAATCAATGATCAATGCCTATTTAGCATAACTGAAACCCAGAGTGGACCATTTTTTAATACCATATTCCACAATATGACAAAATCATGTTGCCACGATTATGATAATCAGTAGTTACTATTATTTTCCTGATTTATTGTTTATCTGTAAAACAAAACTTAATGATTAAAAGGATTAATTTCCAATAAATTTTCATTTCTGAAGTACAATAACATTTTGCAAATATCTTATACTGTGAATTTTGATCCAACCCCATTTTAACCATCTACTTGTCCTGAATGCCTTCTGTTTACAAGCCCTTAATAATAATGGTATCCCACAACTGCAGTAAAATATTTTATATATAACCAGTTCAGTAAATATTTTATATATAAACTAAAATTCAGTAAAATATTTTATATATAAACTAAAATTCAGTAAAATATTTTATACATAAACTAAAATTTACTCTTACCAAATACATTGCACTTTAATCTTTTTTTACTGTTTAAAATTTTAAACACACACACACACACACACACACACACTCAAATTCCAATGGGTCACATAGAATGGGAAGAGAAGTAACTCAAGCTCTGTTTCTTTGCCTTTAACATCAATATACTCCCACTGATTATTCTAAATCTATGTTTAAATGCAAGAATATGTGATACCACAGGGTTTGGAGACATAATCTTCACCCAAAGAGAGCTCAAATGATTCTGAACCTTAAGAATTTTCTCTGGAAATGAGCATGTGTGACTGAGTCCACATGTGCCAATGGTAGGCTGTATAACTTGGAAGTTCTCTGAATTATTTTCATATAAAATACACTGTTCATTAAAATACAGGTAATACATATATGCTGATTTGAAGATTTTATTAAAACTAGACAGTAAGCACAATTATTTGGAGTTTACATGAAATTAAAGCTTTATAGAGGAAAAATATTACTGACATTGTTTAGAATTGACAATACATGAAAATAAAATCAGTTTTATCATTGTTTAAACATTGTCTACAGACAGCATATCCCCTTATTTTCTCCCACAGGGCAGACAGTCTTACTACTGTGCCCTTAATAAACCACTCTCAAGTATGACATACATCATTCTATTTCAGGTAATTGTCTTTGTGACAGTTCAAATAAAATGCAGAATACAGAAACTGAAACAGTTCATGGAATCTACATGTTCAACAAGCTCCCCAGAGGAATCCTATGCATAATGAAGGCTTGAAACCCCCTGGACTTAAAGAATGAACAGAAAACAAGAAAGCAGAGAAGGAAGGTTCAGAGATGCATGAGGAGAGCTAGAAGAATCCTAGGGAAAATATCATACTCCCCTGCCCCATTGAAATTCCTCTTTATCCATTCTTCTGTCGCTCTTATGTGGAATCTAAAAAAATGGTACAAATGAACTTATTTACAAAACAGAAATAGAGTCACAGATGTAGAAAACAAACTTACGGTTACCAAGGGCAGGGGAGGGATAAACTGGAAGATTGGGATTGACATATACACGCTACTATATATAAAATAGATAGCTAATAAGGACCTACTCTATAGCACAAGGAACTCTTCTCAATACTCTGGAATGACCTATATGGGAAAAGAATCTAAAAAAGAGTGGAGATATATATATATATATATGTATAACTGATTCATTTGTACAGCAGAAACTAACAGAACATTGTAAATCAATTATACTCCAATAAAAATTAAAAAAAAAGAAATTTGGCTTGACCGTCTGATTTGCTTTGGTTAACAAACGTAAAAACAAGTGAGATGGGTCCGTTCTGGGCAGTAGCTTTAAAAGCAGGATGTATGTCACCAAATTATCTTTTTCCTCTGCCATAATGACTGGTAACACAACACAGAGAGGTTGCTCCATCAGCCTGGGTCCTGAAGTGTGATGATGTAGAGAAGAACCAGCTTACATAAGTGAGGACCAAACAACACTGTACTAAGCTACAGAGACTTGGAGGTTGTTTATTACTGCAGCATAACCCAACACTTTCTGATTGATATAAGTTACTTTAAGAAGGATAGAGAAAGAAAATTTTCATATGTAGAATAAAGTTCAAATAAGTTAAAAAAGATAGAAGAATGTCTAATGAATTTGTCAGTGAGAAGGTCAATGATGCCTTAGCAAGAGCAGTTTCAATAGACTGATGGGAAGATGTGTCAGAAAGATTCATCATCCCGCAAATGATCAGAACTCCATGGACATTCTTTGATAGGCAAACAGAAAAGAACCTTCAGGCCTCATCTTGTTCATTGCACTCGCACATGGCAGTTCAAACTAGAAGTGCATGAATTTGAATTATCGAGCTACATCTTCCAGAGAAAATTAAAAGAAAATGATATTGCCAAAAGCATTACTTTAAGTGCTTAAGCACCATCAGCTTTTATTTTTATCAACTTTATGAATAATACTTAGTTTTACATAATAGTGTTCTTTAAATGTTTACCTCAGAATTTGAACTGTGAATCTGATTTTGGGGAGGGGCCAGGAGGCGGATTCCAGACTTAGCAAATATGAAGAAACAAATGACTAACTGAATTGGCAAAGGATTCCCTGAGATGGCAAAATTCACTGAAGTAATCTTATGGCTGATTCTTTCCTCTTGTTTATTCAATGTCTAACTATTCAGTTGTTACTCATTACATTCTGATTCTGGCATCTCGCTGGAATTATTCTTGGTGCTTCCTGTGTGAATAAACTGAACTGACCACAAGATCCATGACAGATAGTGTCTCTTAGAGAGTAGCCCATGTCTTATAAATAATCAAACAATCTTATTTTGAATCTGATACAATTCCAGATTTCAATCTTGAGCATAACCATGGTACTAGGGCTCAACACATATCTTTAGCAGAATGACATTTTATCAAGAGTAGGGAGAACAGTTGAGAAGTTATTCTAGTAATCAAAGAGAGACATGATGGTGGCTTAGATCAGGGAGCAGTGGAAGTAGTAAGTGGTTGGATTATGCATGTATTTTTTTATTTTTTTGCGGTACGTGGGCCTCTCACTGTTATGGCCTCTCCCGTTGCGGAGCACAGGCTCCGGACGCGCAGGCTCAGCGGCCATGGCTCACGGGCCCAGCCGCTCCACAGCATGTGGGATCTTCCCGGACCGGGGCACGAACCCGTGTCCCCTGCATCGGCAGGCGGACTCTCAACCACTGCGCCACCAGGGAAGCCCTATGCATGTATTTTGAAGGTAAAACCACACTTGTTAATGCATTAGATGAGGAAGGGAGGGGGAGAGAGAGAGAGAGAGAGAGAGAGAGAGAGAGAGAGAGAGAGAGAAAGAGAGAGAGAAGTACGTACACATGCACACAAACACACACACAGAGTCAAAAATATATTTAAATTTTTTGTTATGGCTTTCATTTTTGGTTTATTTTGCTTGGTATTTTGTTCTTCTTTTGAACAATTGGAAGACAGGCATTGCCATTTAATGAGTTGAGGAAGATATTCTACAATCTGTTCACAGTCTATGAATTCATCTGTATGTACATGCATGTGTTCCATTTTTATACTAATTGTAGCATATGAACACCATGTTCTGGATCATGCTTTTTTTCTCTTTAAGTGTATCCTGGAGTTTTCCCCTAATTATTGCATGTAGATAAAGGTGTCTCATTTATTTAATGGCTGTACAGACTTAGGCATAACCTATAGATATAATTTATGTATTCACCTCATTTATCCAGTATGTTAACTATTTTCCTTAACTGCACTTTTTGTCTCCCGTTTTTTATTAATACAAAAAATACTATCATGAACATTCATGTACAAATACTTTCCCATACATGGAGAAAGCATCTGTAGGATGAATCCTTAGAATCAGAAATTCTAGGTCAAGGTTATGTTAATTTTTTTTTTTTGTGGTACGCGGGCCTCTCACTGTTGTGGCCTCTCCCTTGCGGAGCACAGGCTCCGGACGCGCAGGCTCAGCGGCCATGGCTCACGGGCCCAGCCGCTCCGCGGCATGTGGGATCCTCCCGGACCCGGGCACAAACCCGTGTCCCCTGCATCGGCAGGCGGACTCTCAACCACTGCGCCACCAGGGAAGCCCAAGATGTCTTACTGATATCAGTTTACACTTGAACTCTTAAGGTATTTATAAAACGTTTAAATCTATGATATATTTATTAAATAGAAATTGTTAAAAGTATATGAAAATGATAATTCTCACTAAAAGCAATATAAAATTTCTTTTTCTCCTGATGACTGACTACCTAGATCCAATAAAAATATATTTTCAATTTTAGATCATCATCAAAAGGAAATCTGATGGTATTTAGACTAATTATTCATATAGACATTTATTAATAATCTAGAAGTTTTTAGTATCATACTAGGTGCTGTATGTATCAATAAGTAGGACAGAGGAATATATGAAATATTGCCTTTGATCTCAAAGATCTTACATTTATTTTGGAGAAGTAAAAATTAACATTAAGAAGAGATGGAATTTATTGCTTTCCTCTGTAGTACAGTCTCATCAATGGATTGGAATCCATGACTCCTTTTCATCAGCCTTACTCAGCAGATCTCTGAGCTAGTTGTTACCACTGTATTCCTGTTTCCACGGCCATTCTCAGGTTTGGTCCAGACTCTCCATGGAAAAGGAGAGATTGCCTTTGAAAACATTGCACCATCCCCTGCTCCTATCTACAACTTATCAGTGCTTACACTCCAGGTAATTTTAAGGCTTTGGGGAATGTGAACATGGACTTTTCTTAAAAGAAAACTGGACAACCTTATCATAAACATGTTTGAGTCCAGACAATCTGGAAAACACTGGGGGCCAGAATGGGAAAAAAACACTTTTTGCAAGAAAAAAGATAAGGTTTAAGTCTGACCTTGTAGAATGAAAAGGATTTAGGCAGAGCAATTGCAAACATAGCAGAGGCATGAAATTCAGATTGCTTTGTTCCCTTATTTCTTTTCAAAATACATCTTAGATATAGACATATTCCATTTTGGTTCCAAAAATCAAGGTCAATTTCCCAATATTGGTCTTTGAGGACTGATCTCAATTTAACAAACCTTACTCTAAAGAGCTGAAATATGGCTGTATTGAACAATAGACATTAATAAGAAGATAGACAAATCACTAATAAAAGTATGGCATACGTAGAAATCTGTGGTCAGAGTCTACATAAAGCCATATTTATAAACATATATACAAAGTCTTTTATAAGAATTTTAAAAGGTGAAGCAGAATTGCAAGTAGGTAATTTCTAAATTATTTATTTTCAGAGAGAAACATTTCATTTATAAAGTATGGGCATTGTCTAAGTAGAAAATCTGGATTCTTCATGGATTTGAAGTTTCAAAAATGAGTCCTGATTTGGAAAATGGGACTAGTGCTGGATTTTTCACTGGGATGTGAAAGTAGGCTTTATTTCAAGTAATACAATTCATGTGTTCATTAAAAACAAAACAAAATAGGAAAGTGCTAAACAAAAACCTTTGACATAATTGTGTAGCATGTAGGCTTTGTTTATGGAAAACTATCCATTTCCACTTGCAATTTTAGTATTGCATGATTAAATTAACTGTTTGTCAAGTCAGTTTAAAACTACATCTTAGAGGTAAAAGACCAGTGTGTTGATCCATTAAGCTATATATTATTTAAATACTAATCAAGATGTCAATGAATGTTTTCACTGTTGTGTAAAAAAACATTGCCTAAAACCTGTGAGAAAAAGCACTATTAAACAAGAATGTACCTTTAAATCTCTTCTTAATCATTTTTAGACATTTTCTTTCTCATATCCTTCTAAATCCTTACATTCTATTACGCATGTCACTACACAGCCATCAGTTTTAAAAAGGTGAAATACTTGTGTTAAGATTTTTCTTGATCCTGAACAGTCTGTGGAATAAAGAATAGTTTATCAATCTACTTGAGACTATCATAATAAAATATTTTTGCTGTTTTCTTATAGGAGTTCTTAATAAAGCATGATAAATTAATCTGCACACTATCTAGAGAACAGAGGCCAGTTGTCTTCCCCTCAGTGTACTTAGAAGAGTCACTCACTAAAAAGCGGTGAAGATAATAAAGTTGGGAAAGAAATGTTTTGATGACTGAGAACTAAAAAGAATGTCTGTTCATTCTCATATCTTTTGTGACAACACAGATGAGATTTATAGGCTGAGGAGTGACCCATATGTCAGCTTGATTTCCAATCTTACAGGCTCCTACAATTGTGGACAGGTCTATATATAAATTCCTTACTTTTCGTTGTCCTTCTGTTGAACTGGGGTTCCTGAGGTGGCTTTATTAGAGACAGTAATCTTTGTATAGAATTTTAATAGAGAGAGGGTAGTATCGAATTCTAAGAGAAATTTTAGGAGCAATACTTTTAACACTGGGTTCTCATTGCCATTGTCTTGCTGTGACCACACTGATGACATGATATATTAGGCATGCTGAAAAAGAACCATGATATTGACATATGGGAGGAATATTCTCAGGGGCTGTCTGTCTCAGTATAGATTATTTACCCTTAAAGCAAAACACACATGGTCCTGGCCTATGCCTGTTAAGCATTTATTGAATCTAGACGACAAAGGTTACACCCAATGGGAATAAATTTCTAAACTATGTAGCATGACTACATATAAGAAACAGATGAAATATTTTATGTGGCCTTAGAGCAGATTACACAGTGCTCCATATAGCTGTTAATATATAGTAAAGTAGAAATATAGTACATTTGAAAGAATGACTTTCTTTTTAGAAGGCCATAGAAGGGTCCTTTGGCTTCCTTTAGAATGAACTAATTAATCATTTTTGTATTTATTTCTCCATGTTTCATACTTTTTCATATTGTCACTGTCCAAAATGGCAAACACGGATGGACCAAGGTACAATAAAAGGTCTGGTCTTACAATTTTTGCCTCCATAATAGTTGCCTAAAAATCACTGTGAAATTTCTCCATAGTAATGGACAATCAATATATTACATTTTCTCTACATAGATGATTATTCATCACAGGAAAATAATGAAGAAATTTCCTTATAATATGTGGCTAATTTTCCTGTTTATATGACAGAGAGTAAACATAAACACTTAACTCTTGGTTACTTGACATTATCATTAAAAAATACTCTTGTGCTACAAATACTAAAGAAACATAGTTTTTCTCTCTCTAAATAGTTTTGTTCTTTTCAAGGTATACTTGTTTTTTTTTTTTTTGCTTTGCTTTAGATGCAGTTTAATAAATGAAGCACTCAGTACCAAACACTATGCTTTATGTGTTGGGTACACAGAAAATGAATAAGACTGAGCTTTATCCCAGTGGTGGAACAATCTAGGGAATGGGAAGTAGACAGATAGGTAAGTTAACAATTATGTGATCTGTGTTATAAACAAGAAGTACCTAAGTGCCCTGTACAAGGCAATTCAAGATCTTTTGGAGCAACTCAGGTAAAATCTCAGATGAGGTGACGTTGAGATAGACTTGAAATGAAAGGCCATTTTCAACAAGAAACCAGAAGGAGAAAAGGGACAGAAGTTTGAAAATGTACGATTGAGTTTCTACCTTGATTTCTAGCATGAAAATAATTCACAATTTTGGATTTGTATACAGCATCCTATTGCAATCACTTTTGAAGAAGATGGATATAGGTTCAGCATTTAAAAATGAGAATAATTTTTATCATCAGAGATTATGAACATCTTTCATACAGTGAAATATGATTTATGGAGATAATATTATGGTAGGAAGTGGCAGACTGAATATAAACATTTGTGTGTGTTTGTGCATGTGTGTGCATATATATATATCAATTGGTCATTCATGGTCCTGAAACTCAATTATTATGTGTGATATGGTGATTTATAAGAAATATATATATTTGGTTATTCTGATGGCCAAATATATATATTTTTCATATATATTCATACATATTTGACCTTGGTCCACATTTCCTTGTTCACAGCTCCCCAAACCCTTGAAATTCCTAAGTGTACAGAGTGGTTTAAAAAAAAAAAAAAGTGTCTTTTGTTATGTTAATGAGGTGACTTCTGGACAGAACCTAAGGATGGGAGGTGGTTGCCAGGAGAACTAACCTTCTGATTAGAGGGCTAGAATTTTCAGTTCCACCCCCTAATTTCTGGTGAGGAGAGAAGGGTTTGAGGTTAAATTGATCACCATTGGCCAATGATTTCATCAATCATGACTACGTAATGAAGCCTCTATAAAAATGGAAAAGAACAGCTTTTTGGTCTCCTTCAGGCAACCAGAACACTTGTCAGCAAGCTCCACAAGGACAGAAGGTCCTTTGTTCAGGACCCCACCCTATGTACCTCATCAACTAGCTGTTGATATCCTTTTATAATTATTCAGTAATCTAGTGAGTAAATAGGTATTCCTGAGTTCTGTGAGCCATTCTAGCAAATTAATCAAACCCCGGAAGGGGGTCAGTCAGATGCACAGTTAACAACCTAAGCTTGTCACTGGTATTTGAAGTACAGGATGGTCTTGTGGGACTGAGCCCTTTACCTGTGGAATCTATTTCCAGGTAAATAGTGTTAGAATTGAGTTGAATTCTCAGACACCCTGCTGACATCCTAGAGTTACTTGTTGGTGTGGAGAAGCCCCCACCCACACACACGTTTGATTTGGGTTCAGGTACGTTTTGGACTACCCTAACTCCAAAAAGATCTCTTGAAGCTCTTTTTAAACTGGGCATCATGTTCTGGGAGGGAGAAATAACTCAGGTGCATGTATTCTTTCATCTCTCCCTGCAGAGAATGGGAATGAATTAGAAAGGGATAAGTAAATTTGATGGCAGGTGTACTAGACCCAAGTATTTATTGAATATCTATTAACTGTCAGGCACTGTACTGGATACTTTAAAATGATGTCATTTAATGCTCACACTCTTTTTGAGATAGCTATTTTCCCCTTTCATAGAAAAGTTAAGTGATTTTCCCAGTGTCACTCACTGACAATATAATCAATTTAAATGAAAGTCTGTCTCACCCAAATCTTATTCTTTTCTCCCTAAACCGCATTTCTAATTTTTTCCACATAGCTTTCATCAGGACAGAAAGAAGAGTGAACCGTTTAGGAAGCTGAAATTAAGGACAATAATAGCTGGTCCCAAAGCACAAGAATCAATAAAAAATATTGCAAACAATGAATAAATCTCCTTCAGAGGAACCATACTATGAATTCACATGATCTTACCTAAATTAAGCCTAAGTTTTGCATAATAGCTGAAATAATTGATGTTAAGTGACAACACGTGTTCACTAAGCCTTCAAACATCTATTTGAAACCATGTTATGGGGATTTTGGGCTTTTGTGGTCATCTGATTCTTATGTATTCTGGGAAGGTCTGTAATAAAGATATTGCCTAGATTTAAGCAGAAGGGCCGTTTGAAGGGAAGACTTGAGATAAGACTTGTTTGAACTCTTAATTAACAGATGGGTCCCTTTGAAAAGAAGCTCCGGGCACCACTGTTTTGTTCTTGAACAGAAGAAAGATTTCTTCCAGGATAATCTATAATTTACAGGATTTTGAAAGCTGGTTGGATAAACCGAAGGCTATTAGCACCTATGGCAAAGAAGAGGGGGTGGTCCTTTTTTTGTAATCAGGCACCATGCCAGTCTAGCAGATGGTCAGAGGTATATATAGAAGGTGCTTGGGTATTACGCCGATTGAGTGGCTTCCAGAGGCAATGGAAGAAACAGCCTCACCGTGACTGGAAATCATAACTCATTTTTAAAACACAGACATAGCTTCTCTGGCACCTGAGAACGCTTTGGAGAACTGAGATCAATACAGCATACTAGAAAGAGGCCTAATGACATTCATGAGTTAAAAGACAAATTTGTTGGCTAAGCCATATTTGGGAACACATGTAGCAATAAATGGGTTCTGTCAAATCCCAAGTGTAGACAGTGCAAACTCTGTTAGCAATTCATGATTCAGTACCCATGTCTTTATGTGAGTCACTGTAAATAAAACTTTACATTTGTGAAAATGATGCTCTATTATGATAATTTGAGGAAGTCACTGCATGATTAGCTTTAACTGAATTGATAATGAATCTGCCACCTGCCTAGAGGTTGCCTCTGCACCCAGAGTCTCTGAGTTCCTCCCTGTTTTTTGCCCTGAAGCTTCATGTTACTCCACTTCTTTCCGCTTGAGGCTCTGATCCTCAGTTATTCTTTAGGGTTTTACTCTTGGTAAAGCTCTGCTAATCTGAGAATCACAAGAATCTGAAAGAAGAGAAATAGCTTCAGTATGCATATATTTTAAAGTTGGATATCTATAAATAGTGTAAGATCAAGAATGGTAAATAGTCCTATAAAGTTGTCTAATCTGTAGTGACACCAAAAATATTTAGGGAATTCAATTTAGCAGGATTTCCGGGTAACATTTATTGGCTTGAATCTAAACATTTTAGAGGAGTGCAGACAGTCATATTAGGATTTCAGTTTTAAAGCATGATTGGGTGAAATGTCAATAAATGCAAATGAGTTTTGTAAAACAAGTTTCATGTGAACCAATATATTGCTCAGCTCACAGAGTCTGCATTTAATTGAAGCTGATCTCATTATACTCTAGGGGATGTGGTCAGAGCTTTGACCTACTAACTTCAATACCATTACTGAATCTTTTTTCAGTACTAATGTTGATCTGCATGTGTGTGTGTGCATGTGTATACATGTTTATATTGTAATTGTCTATAAAAGGAGTACATATACAATAGATAATATTTCAACATTTACTCCTCAGAAATTAGTACTTTTCATATGAGAGCGTATGATGTCAATTTAAAAAAATAGAAACCATTTCAGATGCAAAGCATGGACAATTTTGTAACAGAGCTAATTTTCTTCCCTTTTAATTATTTTTAAACCTACCAATTTTCAGTTAAGAGAATGTATTTTACCTGAAAGTCTGCAAATGTAAGGTTGTGACTCTTAGAATAGTGTCATGCTCGTGTGATGTAACCACAGCTCAAACCATCAGCAGGAAGCTCTGCAAGTCCAGGATTTTCAATCATAGTAGTAGAATCAAGCTGATTAGACATTATAAGTTGCAGCCATAAAACACATGGACAAGGCAAAGATGTTATTTAGCCCTACTAGATGTAATCACTAGATATCCCAAATATTCTGCTTGCCTATTTATATGAAACACTTTTATTTGTACCTCATAAGAATAAGAAACAAATTATTTGAAGTATGGCAGTTACAAATTTGTGGCAATGCTTGGTTGACAAAAGTAAAATTTAAACAAGGAGTTGGCAGGGGGGCCCTTAGCAGATATTTTTTTGCTTCACTTTGATAAAACTCTACTATCCTTGAGAGTCATTACTGAAAAAAGTCACTAACACAGATGTGTATGTCCAGAGACAAGCATATAAAAGTTATTTGTGCTATTTTGCTCTTATAAATTATTAAAATTGTTTCATTATTTGTGATAAGTATTATTTTCAGACTTTCTTTCTAGGAGCTTTTTATGATTCTTCTAATTAAAAATAGTTAACTATATCTGTGTATAAAATTAGCAGCTATAAATTCCTAGTGACCTGGGATGTATCTGATAAAACAAGAGGAAATAAGAAAGTAAATTATCAGAGTTTGTCCTAACATGATTTCAAAACCAGAAGATAGAAAGTGAAAGATTCAGTCAAATTATTTGATACGTAGTGAAAACAATGCACATGTTTGAGTGAATTTAACTGAAAACAAACAAATCTAATTAAATCTAATTATATTTGTGCATTGTTTGCATATATTAGTAGCAGCTTATTAGACTTAACAATGTTAAGCTTTCATGTTTAAGTATACATCAAACATAATTGAACATCAAAAAATAAAGAAAGGAAGACATAGCTAAAAAATGAACCTGGACTAATACCCCCAAACAGAAATGAACTACTAGTACATTCATAAATAGAACGTAGACCCTGGTCTTAGATCCTTTTTGCACTATTGTCTGAGGCTTGGTGACTCCTAGGAGGTAGAGTTCCCACATACTTTGGAAACCAAGCACATTATCTCCAGTTGAAAGGCAGTAATTACTGTAATAAACAAAGGCTGACCTTAGTTTAAACAAATGAATGCTTTTTGTTGAGTAAGCAGTTTACAAGTACAAATAGCCCTATGAATTTACTAATGGTCTTCCATCTTTATACATTTCCCTTGTCATATACCAAACAACAACAAATAGTGAACTCAGAAGAGACCTTCATTATTTCTCCTAATAGTATGAAATATCCAGAATTATTAAATATAAATTCCATTACCTTTATCTCATCTGAAGTCTCTTACCAAAAAATGTCATCCAAGAAGAAAGAATATATACATACACAAACATATACATGTACATATGCAAATTATATAATTAAAAATGACCTTTAGTAAATGTGAGGATCAAGCTTTCTCTGACTATAATTGAAGCAAATTATGTATTCATTTTAACTAAAGTATTCTGCCTTAATTAAAGATGATGAAGGACATGAATAAATTAAATTGCACTTTAATTTGACACATATTACATTTGCTTAGGGATTCACAATGGTTGCAAGCCTAAGACATTGATTTGAGAAGGAGGGAGACAGCAGCCTCAACAGGCTATGAAAGCAGTGGCTCTCTACTCTCCTGGCACCTCAGAATCATCTAGTGCAGATTTTCAAACAGGAGTACCAGTGTTTGTGCTCCACCGCTGGGGATTCTGACTTATAAGCCGGGAACAGGTTCTGGATATGCAAGCCCAGGTCAAGAATTACTCACTTGAAGAGTGAAACTAGGTATAGGTTTGTCCTCACAATTTTGTGAAATTCTGGATTCTCTCATGAGGAGTTCTGAACTCTTTCATTGTCATATTATTTGAAAGATATATTAGGCAATTAAAAACTTTGTATTTTAATCCAGTGCTGGTCAAGTTTAACATGGAATTAGTAGAAAACATTTAACATGAATAATGACAGAAATAATACTAAATAATGGCATAATAGCAAGAAAATTTACTTTTTCAGATTGTTTGCTGACCAATCCAATGTTTTTACTGGATATTATTAAAGTAAAATAAACATGTAATTGTAATGTTGTATACATTATCTCTATTCCCTAAAAAGAGTAGAAACCTGGTTTAGTACCTTTGAATTATTTTCTTTTTTATTATTAATTTTTAATGTTAACATTTATTGAATACTTATGATGCATAGGTTGCTTGTTCAGTGATGGGCTTGCACAATCATCCTTTAATTCTCACCAGTCATATGCATTAGTTACTATTAACATCATCCCGATCCTTAGAGAGGTCACTTAGCTTAAGGTCACATTACTAGATTACCTTAAGTAACATAGATACAACCCATGGTCTTGGATGGGATGACTTACAGAGGCCATCATGACCTTGCCCTATCTTATTTGAAGGACTACTGCAAAACCATATCAATGAAATCAGTGTAGTATCATAGTGCAAGAACAGAGGCATAGATTAATGTAACAGAACAGACAGCTTAGGGGCAGACCCATACATATATGGAGATTTGATCTATGAAAATTTGCTACCAATAGGGAAAGGGTAGATGGCTTTCGTAGATAGTATGGAGAAAACTGACTTACTATATGAAGAAAAAAAAACACCATGTAAAAAGTGGCCTTAACATGCCTTAAAAACCAAAATATGAGAGGCAAACCTTGTTAAGAGAAAAAATGTAGGAGACTGTGACTAATTCAAAAGCAAAACCGTAAGACAAAATAAGATGCTATGACATATGAAAATGAAGGATTTCTGTTTAAGACACCATGGAGAAAGGAAACAGACAAATGACTAAAGTGAAAAGATATTTAAAATATGTAAAATCAACAAGAAGGACTTCTGAAAATCAACAGGAAAACAAGCAATGACTGTCAGAGAAAAATGAGTAATGTTTATATCAGGCAATTTATGGAAGAGGAATCCCCAAAGACATAAAAAGTGATATTCCAACTCATTAAGGCACAGAGAAATAAAAATTAAGTCATGTAATATGGTTATACACCTGATAGATTGGCAATCTCATGAACGACTGGTGGGAGTGTGGAGTGGTGTAGCTGTTCTGGAGAGAATCTGGCAAGTTCAGTTTACTTTAGGTGAAAGAACAGTAAGTATTCTTAGGCCCAATTTGGATTTCGTACATTAATTTTATCTCATAAATTCCAGGCCAACTGTGAGTAGTAGAGAAACAAAGCACACTCTGTAAATTTATGTTAATATTTGTATTGTTAAACTATCTATATGCGTGCATTGTTTTCTCCAACTTGGAAACAAGAATTGCAGAAGAAAGTGCATTGAAAAAAGTCTCAATTAACATGTTTGTGGCAGAAAGAGTATAAGCCGAAGTTACACACAATTAGCCTGAAAGCTGCCAACCAATATTAGTAATGTTGATTATGGCCATCCGTTGGTATTTATGGAACTCCTCCTGCCTATCTGGTTTTGGAAAACATTTATTTTTGTAGAATGGATTGCCAGTTTCAGCTTGAATTCTAATTCCTACTTGTTTTGTTTCTGTTAAATCTGAAGTAAGGTAATGTATAATGGAAAGCCCTTGGTCATCCTGGAAAAAATCTCCTAAATTTAGCTCTGGTAACAGACTTGACATTTACATAGCTAGATACCTTGCTTAAAATTAAAGCAACTTAACAAGCTGAAAAGAATATTGCTCTAAAAATTATTTTTTTGAAAAAAGTGAATATTCTACTTTAAAAATAAAAAGAACTTGCCATATGAAGGAAAATATACTATCTTTGTTTTGCTAGTTAAGAGGTTTCTAAAAGCCTATATAAATCAGAGATTTACCATACTTACCATTTATGAGCTCCCTCTGGGAAACATAAAGCTGTATATTTTTTATTAGAATCTACTAGTAAAGCTCATTTTTATTATTGTGATGTCACATTCTTAGGGTTTCATTAAATTAGCAACATTTTTAATGAACCTTAATTGCTTCAAACAGTTTTTGTTTCAATACACTAACATTGCCTGAACAAATAAGACAAATACTTCTATTTTGATACTCTGGAACAGACTCTGAACTATAGAAAGAACTGGATTTTTATTAGCATTTTACTCATGTATTATATGAATTTGAATCCCCAAACGACTGTGTTTAGTGCATTCATTATCTTAAGAATGATTTATTTTTGCTAAGACCTAAAGTCTTTAGCAAGTGCTAAATCTTAAACCCACATTCAATTTAATTAGACTACTTCTGAGTAAGAACTCATGTGAATGACATGATACATTATTAAAACTTTCATGATATTTAAGGTAGAAAAACTAGGTTACAAACAGCATGCATGGATTTTTTTACAAAGCACAGTATAAGTTAAAATATAATATGAATACACCCAAATACAAGAATGATAAATAGAAAGTACTAATTATCTTCAAGTTCATTATCTGGGTACCCAAAGAACTGAGGTTGCACAGGAAAGTGAATTTTGTTATAACCGAAAATATTCACTAACAAAATCATCAGTTATAAATGTATTCCCCTCAAATATCCTTCCCCACTTGCATCTAGAACCTATCCCCACTCTTTCAGTCAGTCTTTGTAGATCAGTCTCAGCTAATCCGATAATCCAAAGCAAACACAACACATATCATTCGTAAAGTAAAATTCCAAATCTTACCACAGATACAGGATGTCACAAAGAAGAGATTTCCATGAAAGCATTTTTGGAGAACTGCTTACATTACACAAAAAACACTGACAGATGAGATTTTTCAGAGTTAGACCAGTTGAATGTTAAGAATGAGAAAATCCGTTAAGTATGATAAAATGGGTTCTACACAAAGACTATGATAATTCTGGTAAAATCACATGTGAAATGATGGATTTCATATCTTTCCATCACACAATATTTATCACAGAAATTGTGTTAGATTTGATGCTTGATTCATTATCCGAGTTAGGGCAGAGTCCCAAACATAGCATACATTTTATTGAGCATGATATAAATTACATTTTCTAAATTGTGGTTTATTTTTAAAAGTCCTAATTACTTTTTCAATTTTAATGAAATGTGCACTTGCCTTTTGTGTGTGTTTGTGTGTGTGTGTGTGTGTGAATTCCTTTTATGTGAACTTTGTTCATGATTACAGATGGGTAATGAGAACCACTTGCATATTAAAATTTTGGGTGTTGATTTTAATTGGTGCTTTTTTATTTTCTAAATTACCTGTATTATGAGCATATTAATTGTGTAATCATTAAAACCTTCAATATAAGTCATTTTAAGAAATTGGGTGATACTCTTGAATTGTTTAATTAAATGAAGCTTATTAATTGACACATTTGTAGCACTCTGAATTTTAAACATTATCTCTTTTTAAAATTATCATTTGGGTCTTCCCTGGTGGTGCAGTGGTTGAGAGTCCGCCTGCCAATTCAGGGGACACGGGTTTGTGCCCCGGTCGGGGAAGATCCCACATGCTGCGGAGCGGCTAGGCCCCTGAGCCATGGCCGCTGAGCCTGCGCATCCAGAGCCTGTGCTCCGCAACGGGAGAGGCCACAACAGTGAGAGGCCCGTGGACCGCAAACAAAACAAAACAAAACAAAATTATCATTTGGTTGACATGAGGTGTTAAAGCAATTTTAAATTGGAAGAATAAAACTTTCCCTTGAACTTTACAAAACCCAAATTGTTTTAGTTACAGTAGAATACAGGTGTCTATGTAAAAGGCACTGTAACCTACTCCTGATAAAACAATCAAATAAATTCTTACTCCATGTCAGAATGCCAGTTGAATACCAAAAATGCATCATATGCATTTTATTTCATGTTCTAAATAATCCCTAAAACTTTGATTTTAGTTGAATTGGTTGATTCTGATAGCTGCTTGCAAAGCAAGTTTAAGTGAATCTAGTATGAATGATAAAAACACCTATTTCTTTGCTGGAGAGGGTGTGGAGAAAAGGGAACACTCTTACACTGCTGGTGGGAATGTGAATTGGTTCAGCCACTATGGAGAACAGTATGGAGGTTCCTTAAAAAACTACAAATAGAACTACCATAGGACCCAGCAATCCCACTACTGGGCATATACCCTGAGAAAACCATAATTCAAAAAGTCATGTACCAAAATGTTCATTGCAGCTCTATTTACAATAGCCCGGAGATGGAAACAACCTAAGTGCCCATCATCAGATGAACGGATAAAGAAGATGTGGCACATATATACAATGGAATATTACTCAGCCATAAAAAGAAACGAAATTGAGCTATTTGTAATAAGGTGGATAGACCTAGAGTCTGTCATACAGAGTGAAGTAAGTCAGAAAGAAAAAGACAAATACCATATGCTAACACATATATATGGAATTTAAGAAGAAAAAAAATGTCATGAAGAACCTAGGGGTAAGACAGGAATAAAGACACAGACCTACTGGAGAACGGACTTGAGGATATGGGGAGGGGGAAGGGTGAGCTGTGACAGGGCGAGAGAGAGTCATGTACATATACACACTAACAAACGTAAGGTAGATAGCTAGTGGGAAGCAGCCGCATGGCACAGGGATATCGGCTCGGTGCTTTGTGACCGCCTGGAGGGGTGGGATAGGGAGGGTGGGAGGGAGGGACACACAAGAGGGAATAGATATGGGAACATATGTATATGTATAACTGATTCACTTTGTTATAAAGCAGAAACTAACACACCGTTGTAAAGCAATTATAACCCAATAAAGATGTTACCAAAAAAAAACAAAAAACACCTATTTTTTATCAACTACCTTTTTTCTTTGATGCATTGAAAATAATCTAAGATACATCTGTATAAATGTCTAATTTATGTAAGGTAGCAGAAGTAATGGGATAGTTGCAGCTACTTGTGTAAAAAAATGCACTTCTGTAATTGAAAGTGGCCATATTTTGACTTTTTCTCAGCGTTTCACTTGTTCACCTATATAGTCACTTATAAACATCAATAACAAGATCCTAGTGTCCATTCAACTACATTTACAAGTTAATACAGTCATTCTAATACTTCATTTTGAATTAAGTTCTAGAGAAATCTATTAGATTATAATAATAAGAATTTGCTTCCAGAGGTTCTCTTTATCTAATTTTTACTTTAAAGATAAGAACAACCATCAATTATTGAGAACCATTCTGAATTTTTCTCCTTATTCAACATTTCTCCTTGTACAACTGCTGCTGTTAATGGAAACAAGATAGAAATATATAAGAGAAAGATAGGTTAAAACTAAAAGGAACTACAAGGACATTAAAGGCTGTGGTGAATAGGGGTGTCCTATCTCTGGTTAGTTCACTGTAATGTCTTGGTTAAATTATAGAGTGAATAGTCTGACTGATTCTCTTTAGCACATTTTTCACTAATGAGGATTTCTGTGGCAAACCCTATTCTCGAAATGGTAATTCAGTTTTGTACAGTTCTTTGTGAAAGGAGTTTGTGTGACTCCACTGGTTCTTTTTAAATTGAAAACACCTAAATCACATTTGAAAAAAAGATAATGAACAAGCATATTTACCCATAATAATTATGTGCTGTATATATTTTAAAGCATAAATTGAATGACATAATATTTTATGTAGCTCTTCATATTCTTGATGGTAAGGTACATCACAGTGTCTCTTTCTTTTTTTTAAGACAGAAAAATCCGTTGTGGGCATTTGTTTCTCAATTAGATCCTTAAAAACTGAGGTCGTGTCTGACATGAATGAACATTAAATTCCCAACACATCAAAAGCATATTTTATAAGATTTAAATTCTTGGCTAAAGTTCTTTTCTTCTTTCTTTTGGCTTTATTTTAAAAGAGCTCTGTCAATTTAGGGTACTTTTCCAAAGTTCTATTATATACCATTTTCAAAATGCAGATGCTAGCATAAAACATATGATAAAGAAAGTATGCCATATTACATAATGGAAAATGATAGAACCGTGATAATACTTAAAAATTAATGTCAATTTCTTAAAACTCTTTTAATCTCAAATTATGAAATAGTTCACACATGCAGAAAACTACACAAATAGATACTCATTTACACTTTGCATAAACTGTCAGTAAATTTTTGCCACATTTGGATTACATTCTCTTTTTAAATAGAAAGGAAAATTTACAGATACTGCTCTAGCTGTTTTCCTATCTGTTTCTACTCCTCACTTCCCCAGAGATAACTAGCATCTTGAAGTTGATGTAAATCATTCCATGCATGTTTTTATATTTTTACTAGACATGTATGTTTCTCTTATTTCATCTGTAAAATTAAAGTGTTATACTTAATAAATTGACACATCATTATTATTATTTAGGAATTTTATTAGAACCAACTGAATAGCACTAGAATTAAAATTGACTAGGCTTCTGCCAAGACTTCAATCTTCAAAATTGATTTTGGGGGAATAAAAAGTCCTTTATGTAACAGTTATTATGAAGCATCCCATTTTTTCCCATGACCTTTGTTTCCCACTTGTAAAATTATTTATACTGAAATTCATTAGCCTGCTCCTGAAGAGAAGCACTAAAGGCTATATAAGTAACCATGGGTTAATTGGATAATTGTGGTGATTTGAAAGCTTATACATGCTTGACTTTGCAGTTATTAATAATACATGAAGCTCACTACAGATAAGCCCTACCTAGGTGTGGGAAGCAAATAAGAATAGAGTCTAGATTCCCTGAATTTGATAGTTGTGGCAAATCAGGAAAACTGCTTTAATCCGTCTCTGACTCAGTTTCCTCATCTATGAAATAAAGAGAATAGAACCCACTCTGCCAAGCTGCCTTGAGGCTTATATGAGATAATGCCAAACAAACAGTGCTAAGTGCTCGCTAGATGTAAGTTATCACGGTGAATGTCAATTGGGTATATTTTACACTTTCAGAAATAAGTTCATTGACAGACATGGAAAACTTAAACGTAAAGAATTTTCATTTCTATGTTGCCTCGATATCTCATTTCTTGATACTTCATTTCTTAACTGAGATTTTGCTCCTTTGGTATGATTCCTGAGCTGATGTATCCTGTGGGTAAATTATTATTGGGTAAATTTTTTCAAATGTCCACCTTCTCTTCTTCCAATGGTTTTGCAGTATCTAATTGCCTGTATTAAATCCCTTTCTTATGAGAATATATAGAGAAACTTCTGGTTCCTTCAACTGTACCAACTCCTTCCAAAATCTTCACTAGTTTTTGAAAACAGAGACCCATCATGCAGACACTAGCAGTTACCCCCAGGACCTCCAGGATGAGAATCTGGGATTTGTTAACTCACCTGCTTAATGAGAAGTGAGTGAAATCTGGATGCAATTAGAAAATGAGGCCTTAGTGTCAATTTTAAAAGTTCTCATCACAAGAAAAACAATTGTAACTACCAGTGGTGATGGATGTTAACTAGACTTATTGCGGTGATCATCTTGCAATATATACAAATATCAGATCATTTTGTTGTACAACTGAAGCTAATATAATGTTATCGCCAATTAGATCTCAATTAAAAATAAATTAAAATTAGAATAAAAAAAGAAAATGAGAACCTGACCATTTGTAGTATAAAGTGACAAAATGGTACTATGATGTATTGCCCTTGGTCACCTGTAATGAAATGCCAATTGAGGCAAGGCTTTGATGGACTGTAGGGTTCCTGCAGTAGGCTATCATGATATTAATAAAGAACACAACGACTGTGTAGGTGGGCTGCCTGCTTCTGAGTGCACTGAATCGTTTAGAGAAGTGATATACCCAGCTTTTAAATTCTTGGGTCAAGGCACAGTGGTAGTAGGGGCACAGAGAATTGTGACTTATCGCCTCAGTGCTTCTTGTGGCTGAAATTCTGACTCAGCATTGCTGGACTGGGGCCTCCTGTGTGAAAATTTAGAGCATTGACTGGGGAAAGTTCAGGAACCTGAAAACTGGAATAGAATTATGGGGATGGGTCCAGATAAACTTGAGCACTCCAACCCCCCAAATTCCACTGATCCTCCCTTGCCAGCAGGAAGAGCCTTTTCTTCCCATGGATGAAGCTGAGCTGCCTTACTTGGAGTCCTTGAGATACTTATCACATTAAAGGATATCCATTCACCTCGCACCCTGCTCTACTGCTCCTAATTACCCCCAGAACAAAGATCAGATTCAGTTTCCAACATGTCACAGCTACAATACCTAATTCAGGAAAAGAAGGCTTACTAGATTTTGCTAATTTATTCCAATAGAATCTTGGTGAATATTTATGGGATATGATTCTAAATGGGCTAGACCAGGAAAGACGGAAAATAATTTTAAGGTGGCTGTGTTTATTAATATCATTGGATTTAACAGAATTTCTGGAATCAACGGCTAGTTTGAGCTGCTAGAAGTAGTTCTAGCTGTGTGCTTGATATTGACTGAAACTTAGATTCAAATGACGTGTTTAGTAAATAAAGTTAAATGCCTGAAATTCTTTGGCCTAATGGGGAGGGAGGAATTCATGTGACTGTTAAGCACTTGACATGTGGCTAGTCCAAATCAAGATGTTCTTAAAGTGTAAAATAGTGCAAAAACTGCAAACTATCTCAGTGATAATATGGAGATATGGATTTATATGAATTACATGTAAATTTTGTATGGATTATATATTGAAATAATAATATCTTGTCTATATTAGTTAAACAAAATATAATTTTAAAAACAATTTCAGTTATTTCTTTTTATTGTGTTTAAAATATGGCTTTTAGAAAATTTGAAAGTACACATGTAGCTTGCATCTGTGGCATGCATTTATATTTTTATTGGGAAGCACTGACATAGAGGGATTCAAATGTTTGAGTGGATTTACCATTTGTGACATACCTACCCATCCTCCAATTCTGTTTTCTGAAAGGGCCCATAAGACAATCCCGTCAACAAGGCATCACTATACTCTAGAGAGGAGCCCCTGTATTCTTGAAAAGCATTATAATGTTTGTTCTCTGTAGGCTAGGGATGAAATTAGGAAACAGTGTCATTGTAATGAGCTCCCTGATTTCAATGTGCATGATAGGGTCATGGAGTGGCCAAGACTAAATGGTAGCAATTAACCACCAAGGACAAAGTGAACATGTTTTTCACAATAGTCACCCGACTCCCAAGGATATTTTGTTGTGGTTTACAGATCATGACTCCCTAAAATTAAAATAGCTGTGAAGTTACCAAAGTATAATTAAGTTTTAAATAAATAAAAAAATATTCTAGGTTTGGTGAAAAAGACCTGACTTGAGTCATGTGTCCACCACCCAATTGCCAAAGCATCAGTGGTCACCCAGCGCATGGGTTGGGAGCCCCGTAACTGAAGGAGAGGCCTGGTAGTTGTGAAAAAGGGCCATGCAATACCATCAAATTTATGTATGATAACTTTATTTTTGGATTTCCCTAGAGGAAGCCCATTTAGCAAGATGTCTGATTTGAAGAAAGGGAGGTACAGACTGTTTGAGAATGCTAATGCCTAGAGATCCAGAACACTATTGTGTTTCATCAGTCAAATGATAGAGTTTTGTCCTAATACATCTGCCAGTGTGCCTGAAAATCCATCTTGTGACAATCTTTTCAGTTACTGAGTACATAGATGAATCAACAGTTGGCAGAAAAACAATTGCCTCCCTGACCCATTGAATGAGGACTTTATTTATGTATTTATAAAAACCTTTTATTTTATTTTATTTTTGTCCATGCTGCCTAGCTTGTGGGATCTTAGTTCCCCAACCAGGGACTGAACCTGGGCCATGGCAGTGAAAGTCCCAAGTCCTAACCACTGCCAGGGAATTCCCAAGGACTTTCTTTTAATAGTAAGAAGTCTTCAGAATTGCTGCTCTATATAAAATCAAAAAATCAAATGAAATGCCCTACCTGTGTGAAAACATGAACCAATTACTGCCAATTTCCAAGGACTTGAAATATACAATTTGTGTTTGACCTTAACTTTTCCCCATTAAACTAAGTCTTTGCTCCGAGCAGAAGAGAGATAGGGCTTGGAGACTGACAGTGATCATTGTACACTTAAACAGGTGGAGATTTAAATGTTAAAAACTGTTCCGGATATTTTCTCTTTACTACAGAAAATTAACAGAGACCCTGGCACATAAAATGAAGAAACTATTCTGGCAAATTCATTCTTCTCTCGCCAGTAAATAAACGATACCAGAATAATCTTGCTTTCACTTGGGAGGTATGGTACTGCAT
Organism: Stenella coeruleoalba; assembly: GCF_951394435.1. Taxonomy (NCBI): domain Eukaryota; kingdom Metazoa; phylum Chordata; class Mammalia; order Artiodactyla; family Delphinidae; genus Stenella; species Stenella coeruleoalba. The sequence goes on along the minus strand of NC_137150.1, from coordinate 112,286,436 downwards.
ATTCACTGTCTTATCTAAGGGATACATCAACCCTCTATCTTTATTCCTCTGAGATCTTGATCATCTCACTATCCTCAAGTCAACATCCTGGCCCACAAGATTGTTGAAATCAGGCACATGGATGTTGGTGAGCAGTAAGCAGCAGTTACTCCATATATCTTTGTAAGGCCTAAGCCTTCCAAAGCTTGGACGATAAAATCCCATTAAAAAATAGGGTTCTGTATATGTATAACTGATTCACTTTGTTATAAAGCAGAAATTAACACACCATTGTAAAGCAATTATACCCCAATAAAGATGTTAAAAAAATAGGGTTCTGCCCACTATCCCTGTGAATTTTAGGGGTCTAGTCGTGTCAGGATATTCTTGCCAAAGTGCCCCACATTTTTCAGCAATATGTCTGCTTGTTAGGTATCTTTGGATAATGGAAGAACCATATACCACATTTGGGTGAGCTTTTCCTTCCTATTTATCAACTGCCCATAATGCTATCCCTTCTGAGTGTGAGCCAGAGTAGGCTGTCCTACTGTTTCAGCTTGGTGTGCAAAGCAGCTTTGCTATTTGGCCATATGACTGAGAAAATCAGTTGTGCAGTGATGGGACATGTATGTTACTTATGGCAAGTTCTGACAGTAGAATCACAGCATAGAGCACTTTGGGTTTCAGGGGAAAGCAATGACTTCTTAAAATAAAGTCTCCTTTTGAAGTCCAGCTTCTGTCTTGCAATTTGGGTCTAAAAGTAATTGAACTTCGGATCAAGGGAAACTAAATTCCTCCCCAAATCGTACAACTGCCATGAACACGGTGATGTTTGATCCCCTGGGTCATAAAGTTGAATATACAAAGCAGCGTGCTATTGTCAAGTGAAATTATCATAGGCAAAGCAGGAATAGTCTCAAGCAGGTACTGAAAGCACAAAAATGTTGCATGTGCAAGTAGCAGCTGCCACTCATAATGAATCTATTCTTGCTACACCTCCACCTCTCCTTCAATCCATATATATGGCCACCTGAGGTGTTTCTCATAATCAGTCAATAGGGGAAAAAAAATAAGCCTGATAAACATTCGGTTCTGCATCATATGTTGGCACTGGTTGGAAGTGGACTGTTGCTGCATTATAGCCCTTACAAGAATGTCATGAAGGACAGTAGGAAAAGTAAATCCTTATGGTGGGAAGAACTCTGAGTAGAACAACTGGTTGCCCACTTTACCTCAAAGAGATGACTAGAGGTATGGACCTAGACTGATTCAGGGATAGTAGCTAAAGGGTTTCATGGATGTTTGAGGTGTGAGAAGGGAGAAGTTTGAAGGATGTGTAACAAGAAAATCTGAGCAAGAGGTATGAGGTGGACCTTTTGAAATGAATTCAGATATCAGTGTCCTGGGTAAATGCTTATAAAGGAACCTGTGTTGCATAGGAGGCTTCTAGTAAAAAGGTGGCAATGTTGACCTATATGTCACTCAGCTTCTTCCTCCACAATCCCACTGCTTCACAATTGGCTCATTAACCATGTGTCCAGTGTAGCAGGGACAGAGGTTGTACATGGGCTTAAAGACTTCATATTACCATTAACAAAACTGGATGGCCATCAATACTGCTGAAAGCCTGGCCTGCCCATAGCACAGATACAGGGTCCACCAAGACAACTGCTTTCATCATGGGGGAGGGAGAAGTGATATGCCCTCACTGGAATAGATGTTCTGTGCATGAATTTTCTTTTCTTTTCTTTTCTTTTTTTCACACCATGTTCTGCCAGACCCACCATCCATGCATTTACTCTACGTCTTGGTCTATATCAGGTTATCAGGCATAACATAGCTTCTGAACAACAAAAAAATATTTTTTCAGCAATGAATTGAAGGGAAGAACTGAATAGAGTCTTCAATAACAGTGAAATAACCAATGGAATGTTCAGTATATTCAGTTATGGACCATCTGGATGCCTTATAGAGTTAAGTTTCTTCCATCAAGGAAGGAGTGTATGTTATGAAACAGTGACTAATTTCTTGTTTTTTGTATTGCTAGTCTAGTAGTGATTAGTATTGTTCACCAAGTATTTCTAATTCCTTCTCCTCCAGGTGTCTTGGTAGGACTGTACTTCCCTATTCTGTTGAAATTAGGTGTGTTCATGTGACTTTATTTGGATAAATAGAAGAGCAGAAGTTACTTCTATGCAGACGCTTTTAAAGCCAGCTCATGATTGTTCTTGCTGCTGCAATCATGGAAGCCTGTGTCAAGAGGGCATCTCTGTTAGCCTCTGGAATCTGAATGACTATACTGAATAGAGTTCCCCCTGGCCTTTTAAGCCTGACTAAAACATGCATTTTTGTTTCATTGCCTTGGAACACTTATCTTGTATTACCATGGAAATATAGTTTTTGCTTGTGACCACAGCATAACCTACTATGGAACTATGGTACGATGGTACTAACCACAGCTGTAGTACCAACCTTCAGCTGATTCAATAGTTTCTTTGCAGCAATGTAAAGTAATAAGAGTAAAATAATTTTACAGCAAGTGCTTATGTACTGATTACATGGCCCTCTAGGTGTTAACTCTTTTTTTTTTTTTGGTATTAACTCTTTTGATAAAATGAAGTTGCACTGAAGTCCATGAATTGTGAAAAAATTCTATAGGAATAACTGTAAGGAGAAAAAAATGATCATTGCCTAAAATTCTCTCTAAAAATTAGAGATTAGGAAAGATTAGCCAATTCTCTTTAAAGTTTCAAAAGAATTATTGAATGTCAACTATTATTTCCCTTTTATGAATTGGAAAAGTTAAAACAAAAAATGTGGGGGATGGTTTGCATAGGACCTTAAGCAGGGTTCTAAAGCAGTGCAGGGATAAGACTACCCATGACTGTGTGCTGACAGTTCCTGGCTGGAAGCTGAGCATGATGCTGCTTGGAAGGCTCTGAGACTGGGATGTGTCTTATTAGGTTAGTAGGGAATCATTTCCAAAGTCATGCCTCTGTAGTTAAAGTGGAGAATAGGTAAGCTAAAATAATATTTTGTATAAATTTCTGTGTAAATGAAGATTCTTACTGAATTACCAAGATAATTAGGGAGTGCATTTTACTGTAGCTTCTACAACACAAGAATTATTTATTTCTTAAAAATTTTTTAAACTTTTAAAAAAACTCTTAAACTGAATCCCTCATATGTATAGGTGCACTGTCCTAAGGATGTCGTTCACACCTAAAAAGTGTCTGCATAGTTTGTGTTTCTGAGTGTGTCTACTTATCTACACATCTCTAAAATTTGTCACTTTGGGATATATTTAAAAAATCAAAAGCATTCCTTCAAAAATTCAAATCACTATTCATGAAAAGTATTTTCTCCACTGGAACTTCTAACTAAAGAAAATAAAATTAGATGAAATTTTCCTATTAGAATCAAGGTTTTGCCATTTTATAGGAGCTCAGACACTGTGCTCTTTCCTCCTCTACCACAGAAACTCAAAATATTTAGCTGCAAAGTTTACAAGATTGAAAATGTTATAAAATACTAAGTATAACAGTCAATGCCTTAGTCAACACCTTTTTGGAATGACTTAAATCACCAAAACATTCATGAAAAACACTGGAATTATAATTAGTGTTAATAATGTGAGGACAACACAAAATTTGATTTTTAATTAAAAAAAATAATTGACATAGACTGCTTTGAAATCTTCTTTCATAGAATTCCATTGTTGTTAGAGTTCAACCTACTTTTCAATGCTCAAATCCACTTGAACTTCCATGTTCTATGTCCCTTAAACTTCAGGAAGGCAGAGTTAGGCATGTCTACTCCCTATTGTCAGTTATTATGAAAATAAAATCAGTTTTTCTTTTTGTCTTAATTCAAAAAGAAAGAATTTTGGAGTGTTATACATAAATGTAACCCATTATCCCAATCTTCTGTCTTATTTGCTTCTTTTTCATATTTTCAGAGAATTGGCAGAATTGCCTAATAACTGAGGTCACTCCAAACAAATCACAGATTTTACCACTTTATAAATCTGAAAAAATGTGTTTCTTTCTGTTAACTTTGAAAGGCTAATCCGATTGGTTAAATTGATATGATGCTATGATTTTATTCCCAATATGGGTCAATAGAAAGTAGAGATGGTTTATCGTTTTAGTAAATGTTTATTAATTCCCTATGATGCACAAAAGTATGATGCACAAGTTGCAAAGAGCAAGTTAATGAGGGGTCCATCAGACATGATGATCCAAGGAAGAGTCATGCATGGTATTGATTTTAACAAATTTAAATATTAAATACCCTATGTCCCTAGTACAATGCCCTCCCCAGGGTAGGCACTTCAACATGTGAGTTTTGCTTAAGTAAATGAATAAATGATCACCCAAATATTTCATAAAAAGTAGGACAGGTATTTTATATGAACTTGTAAATTAGTATGTTATTTTCTACAGCCAAATATAAAGGACTTAAAAACATATGTAACCACTAAAGTTACATTATAAACGAATAAAAAATTCTGCTAAAAGCATTGGTAGACAATAAATATCAAGGATGTTTCCCAGAAAGTGGGAGAGAAAACAACAAAGAATTAGAAATTAGGGAAGAAAGGACAAGAGACTTAATGAATCATTCTAAGAGGTCCATAGTCTGACTAACAGCAATTCCAGAACAGGTGATAGAGAGATGGGTGTTATTAAAAAATAATTTAAGAAAATTTCCCATAACTAAAATAAATGATCCTCCAATTTGAAAGAGCCCATTCAGTACCCAGCATAATCAAAGTAAACAAATAAGCAAGCAAACATGGACAAGCTACCACAAAGCACATTACAGTAAAACTCTGTTCTTGATGTTTTAAAAGTTTTATTGTGCTATGCTTTTTTTTTTTTTTTTTTTTTTTTTGTGCTATGCTTTTAATAGAAGACTAGGCTTCTGTTAGAAAGAGGATAAACGAGGAAAGTGGAAGAAGTGAGATCTAGGAAATAGGAGAACCAACACAAAAGAGTGATAAAAGAAAGTCCCAGGGGCTTCCCTGGTGGCACAGTGGTTAAGAATCTGCCTGCCAATGCAGGGGTCACGGGTTTGAGCCCTGGTCCGGGAAGATCCCACATGATGTGGAGCAACTAAGCCCGTGTGCCACAACTATTGAGCCTGTGCTCTAGAGCCCATCTAGAGCCCAGGAGTCACAACTACTGAGCCTGCGTGCCACAGCTACTGAAGCCCGCATGCCTAGAGCCCGTGCTCTGCAACAGAGAAGCCACCGCAGTGGGAAGCCCACGCACCGCAACGAGGAGTGGACCCCGCTCACTGCAACTAGAGAAAGCCTGCATTCAGCAACGAAGACCCAACACAGCCAAAAATAAATAGATAAAATAAATAAATTAAAAAAACAAAAAAGAAAGTCCCAGGTTTAGAGACAAACCATTCAGTTTGAGACAAAAACATGGAGGGTTTCATGAGAGAAACATCTGAAAAAAACCTCAGATCAATGGAATATTGGATATGATTAAGCATTTAGGAAGTTAAAATGCAATTATTAACTCCAGAAAATGAACAGTCTTACATAAAGATGGCAATGCAATTTTTTTTTTTTTTTTTTTTGCGGTACGCGGGCCTCTCACTGTTGTGGCTTCTCCCGTTGCGGAGCACAGGCTTCGGACGCGTAGGCTCAGCGGCCATGGCCCACGGGCCCAGCCGCTTCGCGGCACGTGGGATCTTCCCGGACTGGGGCACGAACCCGTGTTCCCTGCATCAGCAGGCGGACTCTCAACCACTGCGTCACCAGGGAAGCCCAGCAATGCAATTTTAGTAGTCTACTGGCTCTGCAGTAAACTCACATAGGGACAACTTGCTTAGCCTTACCAATGTAAACTCTGACTGTTAATTTAATAAAGAATGTGGTAGTGGAAGAACAGGGAGAAAAAAAAGATTTACTAGATAATGTATAAAACTGACAAATCAAGAAGTATTTGTGGATGCAATTTATTTAAAATATAAAGGAAATTATCAGAAGAAACATCTAACAGAGTAAGAAGATAGATTGAGGGGAAGTGGGTTCAAGAATAAGGAGATGGAGTAGGGACCTACTTATTTTTGTTTAAAGCTTGTGTCTTATTTGATTTAAACAATATGTGCATTAGTTATTGTGATAATAATGAATCTAGGATGAGAAACAGCAGAGACCTAAAACATTGGTTACCAGCACTGTTGCTGTTGTGTAGAAGGAACATGGCTAATCTATTTAATTTCTAACTACATTCTCAACTGTAGCTTATAGTCACAACAATCTCTCCCAACCTTTGTGATGTTGGAAAATGTGTAATTAATTTTGGACTATTTCTCTTCTGGAGTATTGAAGCAGGCATCAGACACTGTCACTATTAATAAGAGCATCTTTCTGAGAGGGATGTTAAGAGGATTAAATGAGTTACTGCATGTAAAGTGCTTAGAAGACTTCATAGCACATATGAAGGGATAATACAGGCTAGTTATTAGTATGAATACATAAATTAAAAAAACATGCACATGTCTCAATGAAGTTTCTGTTTGATTTTAATCAGGAACCTATACCATTAAGAATGTAGAGTGACAGAAGAATCAATGTCCTCGTCAATTAACAACAGTTACCTGTTGAGATTCCACAATGTGAGGTGAACATGGTTTGGGGGATGTTATTTGTGTGCATATAGGAAAACATACTAATTTGTCCAAGATTTTTTTCTTTTTATAAGAAAGCATATATTTCGTTTCCTACCAAACAGAATTATAACCAAACTTTATTTGGAGGTAGTGTTGGTTTGTAGAAGACTCCATTATCCCCATTTGAAATTACTCTGGAAGTTCTGACATTTTGTGGCTAGATCTTTATCTAAATTGATACTGACATAATTCTGATAACTGTTCAGTTTTCAGATTTTCAAATTTACATTTAGTTTTTCTCCCAATATGCTACGGTAAAAATAGGAAGCTAACCCTCAAAACAGACCTATGCAGATAGGGGCATTATCTTATCTTTAGTATGTAGAAATGGGGAAAAAGGATATATTTTAGATATTACAAATCAAATTTGTGGACTTCTTTGGTACTCAAAACCCATATAAAGTTAATTTCCTTTCTAATTAATAATCTGCTCTCTAAAAATGTTAAGCATGCTACTAGGATGTCATTAGCTCCCACTTATTCCCTAAATTTTTATGTATTGATAAATTTCTCTCTACACTTTGTGTCATTGACTAAAGCTATACATGAATTCTGTGTATATTGCAGATAGTTAAATATTCTTGGACGTATTACTTAGTTTTTTCATATTTGTAAAACACCATATGTACTTCCAGTCAATGAACAATGTACTCTTTGTAGGAGCTCCTTTAAAAAAATAATTGATCATTCCATATTCGACTTCTTTGGGATATCTGTCTGACCTCACAGAGTGCTGATTTGAAATCCCCTCTTACTTGTTGTTGCAACAAAGTCTATATACTTTGACTGTTAAATAATCCCCAATATTTATGACCCAGTTAAAGAGGAAATGGGCTACTTCTCTGTAAAAAATGTATAAGTTCACTTTAATAACACACCACCATGCTATCTTAGAAATTGTTCTGTATTCATTGATTAGTAGGAGAGAGACTGAAATGTTTTCAAACCTTATATGACTTTATAGTATTGTATCTGAAGATGGTAAGGAGAAAAGGAATCAATTTACCTTTCTTCCGTAAACTCTATATTACTATATTTTCCTGGGCCTCTTAATGAAATCCCTTATATAATTTAGATAAGTATAGCATATGGTTTAAGCAGTAAGTACTATTCATAAAAGATTATCATTTGTTCACTAAATCATTAATAAAAAATAAATTCATGTGTATGATATGAGGTCCATGGATTCTAGTTTGATGGATCAATTTGATAGTGATGGTCTCAAATGGTTTGAGCAACAGAGCAGATGTTGTAGTGACAAATTAGCTCGCAGTGGAAATTGTACTCTTTGTAGTGGTAGAAAAAGGAGAACCGGAGGTGTGTAGATGTGAATTTTAGTGAACTGGTGATCTACTTCTTTGGGACTGTTTCATGTTCCCCAAAAATATGTTTTCCAGAATTGTATGGCTCCCTCTGAGAAGGTTTTCTTCTAAATTTATGAATATTAGGAGGAGAAAGAAGAATCCCACATTTAGCTCAACGAAATGAAGCAACATGTACTGAAAAATAAACACCCAGTATACCAGTCATTATAAGTTTACTACCTCCTCCTATTAATTCATCTAATGATATGTTTAATAGCAGAAATCTGACTACTGATTAATCCGATGGAGAAAAATAAATAAGAATGAAAAATTCAAAAAATGCTACATTGAGTCTTAAATGCATTGTTATTGAGGTTCTCTTAAATCAACACTCCAACATGATTTATGCATTGGTTATATATAATTTTCAGGAAATTCATAAAAGACAAAGAGCAAACCCTATTAGTGTATCTAAACAATGCAGTTGTTTAGACTGGGTGAGCACAAGGGAATTGAACTAAGATGCATTGGCAAATGAGGATCCCCTGAGAAAAACACTATGTTGGATTCCTCTTTTCATAAACACGAACTTCCTCAGTATTTATGGTATTAACAAATGATTTTACAAGGCTTCTTCTAGCTAAGTTTCTGGAAAAGTATCATCATACCAACTCCCTCACCATCTTACCACCAATGGGCTTTGATTTGTTGGTCCTTTAATCTCAGTTCTTATGTTGAAAGATAGGGGGGAAATGAGAATGAGTTATCTATGACTGAAATAAATATAAGTATTAAAGTTGCCTGTAAAGGTGCTATTAATTTGCATACTTATTCCAAATGTTAAAACCCTGAATTTTGTAGATGAGGGATAATATTGGAGAAAATTATTACTATGAATATAGTGAGGATGCTTCTAAGGTACCCGTTTATTATTTTATACCAAGGTGAAGTGTATCTGTTGGGTTATTCTCTTTTGAACACAACCATCTGTAAGATTGTAATGAGACAGACCAGTTCTCCATTACCTCTAACCCCAGCTACTTCACCACACACACACAAACACACACACAACCTAGTTACAGCCCACAACCTGGCAAAAATCTATGAACTGTGCTAACAAGAACTAATGAAAAGAACGTGATAAATACCTGCTATTACAACAAGACCCCTGTCACATCATTATCTGATTCAATGTGTTAAAAGTGTTGTATTTCATTCTTTGCTTTTATCTGAAGTTTTAGTCAAATTGTCTCAGATGTGTAACTTACGCAACTATATTCATAACTATGCTTACAAATTCTGCCTGAAACATTTACATATTTCCAGGCTAACCATTCTTAGACATCTGTAATATGAATTATTTCTAACATATTCAATTAGCTAAATTGTTACTTTTATGCTGACATATACATGCATCTATTTAAGAAGTGGTTTGTAGATCAGGTAACAATGTCATGCAAACACAATCCTGAGATACAAGTTGGTAATTATGATTTACAGAACTCTTGTTAAGAGTTTGCTTTCTGTTGTTGTTAAGACTTCAGGCAGAACAACAAAAAGCAAATGTACAGATAATTTTGAACCCTAATTACTTGAAGGTAGTCTTTTATTTCTTTTGATAGCAGTTTAGTTAGATATTAAATCTCTAAGAAAATAAACATATTAGTGATACCAATGTTTCAGGCTCATAAGCATCTTTTTACATTAAAAATAGGCAACAAGAATGCATGCAGTTTTCAAGTTAAATTTCTCTTCCCCAAACTGTTTCCTTTAGCAATATGACCTCCCACCTGAAGAATGAATAAAGTCTGGAAAATGAGGACAAGAAGTTGTTGGGATTGTTAGCTGGAAGCAGGGATGATTAGAAAGATAATTTTATACAGGTGGTTGATGACTGATGGAGGTGGCGGTATTTTAGGAGAAATGGACAGTTAGTATTTGGGAAAGAAACACTCTACCTGTATAGCCCAGCGAATTGTCATCGTTATCAGAGGTGGGGATTGGCGTCCCGTTGTCCTTTCCCCTCTCTACGTCTTCAGGGTCTGTCGGAAACAACACCAGAGCTGCTGATGGGGTCACAGTAGTAACAGTAGTTGCCATTTCGATCACAGCATGTCCAGACACAAGTAAATCCACATGTGACAGAAAAACACACAGGGACAACACACAGCACACTTCATCCTCGCCCCTCCTGCGGCACACTAAGCCATTCGAAGATCTCAGCATCATGGCTTACAGTTTCTACTTCTTCATTTCCCTAATTCTCTGCTCTGCCTGCACCTTTGCTGCACTTCAAAGCTGGTGAAGGGCTCTGACTGCCCTCTGTGAGGCCGCCAGCGCGGACTGAGGGAGCATATGGAGGAGGGAGAGGGCAGGGTGGCTGAATGCTAGCATTGCTAATTTTCTACCTTATTGTTAATCAAAGCTATTGACTGTGATCACTCCCCATCATCGCTTCATCTCCTGCCAATTACAGACTCCAGGGACTGTACCTCATATGGGGGGGCGGGGAGGGTGTGGGGAAAAATAGGGTCTTGTCAAAGAAGAGGGTGGATGATAAAAATGTCATACTTTTTTTCTGAGCAACAGCAAAGAAAGCGCTGCAACATCCCATCTTTCAAAAGGCGACAGTTTGTCATCTTGAAGGACTGAGATAAATTTACTAAAATGAGTGCCTGTGTAGAAGGAGACTTAACTTTGCACATTTGGGTTTGAATATCTGAAAACATTCCAAATTGTTTGCGATTCTATATTATAGTCATCCGGATAGGTATTTTCATTCATTCATTCTTACTTTTCTCGAATAAAAGAAATGCTTTTGTGTGTTTTCCCAATTGCACATTAATTTTCCTACGTGGAATTTGAGAGATGAGGCTAAGCACGACGGCACTCAAGTTCCAATATCCAGAAGCTGAGTTGTGGTATAAATATACACAGAAGCCCAGTGACACCACTAATTTCACTCCTGCTCGCTCTATGCGTCATATCTCTGTGTGTTAGATAAATATGAGCTGAAGCTCTAGCTCCGTTGCTGATAAGCAGACACAGACACAATAAAACCCAAGTGCGTACCTCCTAAATTGAATACCGTAGAGTCATAGGTCATTCAAGTTGTGTAGGCTTTTTATCACCTTAAACAGCAGCTACAGAGGATCTCTCAGTCTGAGCAGTGAAGAAGCACAGCTGTTTACTCGAGGAAGAAAGTCTGTCACTTATGAATGAGGCAGCGAGAACGCGCAGGTAATGCCTCTCTAGAAACAGCACAGGGGTCATTAATTTTGTGTCCCTGCTAGTCTTTTAGCTAGGTTGACACATTTTGTCTAAGACGCCACTATTCAGGGATGATTTAGAAAATTTTAAAAGAGGATGAAAAGTCCAACATGAATCTGCTTTGTGGCTTTTGCGCGTAGCACATTTAACTACTCTGTCCCTGTCTTTCCTCCTTTCTAATCCATGTGTCATACAATGACCCCGGTGTGGCTAAAATGAAGGACAAAAAAAGGTTCAGATCTCTGCAGACCAAAGGGGAAAAAAGGGCTCATTATCACTCTATTCATCCTTGCCTTCCCAGCAATGGCTGTTGTCCTGTTTGTCCTTAAAATCAACTCTGGGAGTGAAAGAGCAGGGAACCAGTCCACCAGCTACCCCTCCAGCCTGTTAACGTATTTGCACGAGTTGTTTAGGTCAGAGATTTAAGTCACATCAGTAAGACAGGACGGGAAATAGGCATTTTTGTGTACTTTGAGGCAGTGTTAGCACAATGTTCTGCCCCGAACTAAGTAACCTTGTTCAGGCAGACTAACTAAATAAAAGAGGTTGGTGTAGGAAGATAAACAGAAGGTGCTTGTTCAAATGTATTAAAGGGCTTTTAAGGGACCACCCTTGCTTACAGTCTTGTTTTAAAAGATACGTTGTGTTTAGGGTCAACCTTAATTTTACAGGCTACTAATTTTTGGCAACAAATGCCCCTTTTCAAAGGAAATACTACTTTTAATTTATGATGGGATCGTTTATTTAATGTGAATACACACATTTCTCACCACTCTGTTAAAAATACAGTAGAAAGCTATACAAATGCATGACATGAACCAAATCAGTTTGTCTGTAGAGTATCATAAGACTTTGGGGATAAGGCCTTTGTACCCCTTGTTATTAAACCTTCCCTGAGAATGAGGACATTATTACAAAAACAACAGAGATGAGGAAAGGAAGTTCACTATCATTTGAAATGAGATACCTAAATCTGTTTAAAGTAGATTTTTCACCTATGTCTAACATCCTAAGTGGTTTCTAAATTTGCTTTCCTGTTTCCACTCATCACCCTTCCAGCCCCTTCCTCGGTTCAGGAAAGAACAGACTTTGCATCAATGAATCCTACCACATTTGTGCAGTACATTCTATTTACCTAGTACTGCCTTTCATTACTAATATGCTAGACCTAAAGGAAACAAAAGATGCCATTTTTACTAACTTCACTCATTTTTTCTTCCCCTTCCTTTTTGTCAGAAGATAATTATAACAGGAAATAACCACTGGACTCACTGCATGTGAGCTGTAGGAGAGAGTCCAAAAGATATTTATTTAAAGTTTTTGTTAAATAATATTGATTATGCGAGCCATGGAATAGAACATAATGAGGAAGAGATTATCTAGTGCTTACAATGTCTAAAGGAGGTCTTCTTGTGCCCCGCATCTGTATTTAGGGCTGTCCAGGCCTGAATTGAAGTAGGTGTGGCTGCGATGGATAAAAGCCAACAACACTTAGAGAAATGCACTGGCACTAGGGGTGCTGGGTTATCTGTGTCTGTTACCCCATTAGACTGTGAATTCCCAAAGATCAGGTAATCTGTTTGCTTCCCATTTGTACAACTGCAGCCTGCCACTGGACCTGCAACATTGTACAGGCTTGGACAGTTGGTTTTTTTTCCTTTAAGATAATAAATGAATTAATAAACAGACGGTAACCAAGAATGTGAAACTCACTTCAGGGATAGGCTCTCAGTCTGCAACAATTTAAAAATTTCATTTTCTGTACCAGTATCATAGTTAGAATAAAAACACAAAACTTGATATAAATTAACTCAATGCTACCGTACTCTCTATATCCCTAGTATCTGTAAAAGCATATAAAGCATGTTCAATATAAAAGGAAGTCTTGGGTCATAAAATTAGGGTCAGAAATATGTTAAATGGACACCTCCACAGCAATCTTCCATCAGCTCTGTAGACTCATCTGAATCTAATGGCCATTTGGCCTTCCCTGCTTTTCAAAATAACCAATTCCAATTTTACAGTTAAGTCCTCTTTTTCATGTTAGTTTTTTTTAAGCTGTTTTCTAGATCTAAACTCGAATTCTAATCTGTTTGGCCATACAAACCTAATGCCTCATCTACAAAGCCCATTTCCCTCCAGTGCTCTTTAAATGCTGGTGCTTCACAGAACCCCAGACCTCATCGTTTTCTTGTTCAACATGCTTTCTGTAGTTGTCTTTATCGAGGCTCGCGGCTTCAGCTATTTTTTAGAAGATGATGAAACTTTTTCCACTTCTTAGTTAGATGCTCTACCAATGACCAGATCTTATCTTCACTGCTTGTTCAGCTTCATGAGTTTTCCAAGAAACCTCACACCTTCTCTCACCAAACACTGAGACCATCATCTTCCCCTTCAATCTACTTTTCCCCTATACTCCCTATCTGTGTTAAGAAAGTCATCACTGTGCTACATTTTTAGTATTTTGCAATTCAGTGAAATGTTAATATCTGTAGTTAAAACTGAACTCTGGCTTATGGGCTTATCGCTCCTGGTAGATTTTGCTTCATACTTATTTATTTTTTGAAGTGGGTTGTATGTCAAATTTAAACCTATAATACATAAGCTTATATATATATATATATACGCACATCTATAAAAATAATATGGTTAGATGTGTACATATATATTGAATACATGATCATATAATATACACATTACTTCTATAAGATGTATTATATACGAGTGTGTCTTCTTGTAACAGTCTTCCACAGATTTAATAAGAGCAACAACAATGATAAAAAGGAATAAAGACCAATAGTTTCCTTTACAATGGAAATTATGTCTTTCAGAAGACTTTACCCTTAAATATAATAATTTATTAAAGGTGACATGACTTTCTTTAAAGGTAAATTAACTGGTAAATTTGAAATTCGTTATTTTGTGTAACAATACCTTTGCTGAGATATCCCCAACACCTAAGACAAAGTATAATGGAAACTTCAAATTAGAAAAATCATTATATAGCAACCTCTGACAAAATAATTCATTCAGCAAAGAATCATCAGTGGATACTAAATCCATTAGGTGAAAAGTGGTATGGGACAGCATATACAGGCCCAATGTATGACCACAGAGATCACCTGCTAACTGCACAGGGGAAAATTTATTTTTACAATGGATAGATTTGGCAATCACCGCTTGAACTCAATAATCAAACTGAGTATCACCGATGGCTGGTGACTAAAAGTGGGAAGACAATTGTGTGATAAAACATACAGTAGCACCTATGAAGCATTCAGGCTAACAATGCTTGCCCTGAATTCAATCAACACTTAAGACCCAACTTAAAATCTACAGAAAACAAAATATATCCTTAGGATATACGTGTGGAATAACTAAGGGGTGGATTATCTAACTTACTTTCAAGTCATTCAGAAAAGTATATTAAGAGCACTAAAGCAAATAAGGCATAATGTTAACAATTACTATCTATTATGAAAAACATTCCACAAAGTTTAAAGGATGGTGGATGAAGACTGAGCGGTCTAAAGTTTTCTCTATAATGTGCAGCAGAAATTCATGCCATGAAGTTTCTCTTTCACTGGTGATATGAGTAAAATAGCTAATATTTTTTTAGCACAAAGACTCATATTTGTACTACCATTCAACCCATATTTCTCTAACTTGTTCATTATTCGATGGTAGCCAGTGTTATTTTGTGGAAATGCAGAGGCCTAAGAGAAAAGTCTATTGTTTAAATTGTTTCATTTATTAAAAAAAATTTTTTTTAATTGAGTGTGAAATTCATAGCTCGGAACATTAGAGTTTCCATTTTTATCCTTCATTTCTGTCATATTCAGTTATGTAAATATATGTTAAAAATAATATCTTCTCCCTTTGGTCCTACTGTAAAGTGTCAAGCTGGTTTCTTTATAGATTTGCATTATCACTGTGCACGTTTTTGGCATTAATTGACATTGTGAAGATGACCATTAATAAAAGATTAGGGAAAAGCAAATGAATATAAACTACTATCAATATGAGAATTGTGTTCTACAATTGGATCAATTCTCATCGATTCTTTCCTACTAATCAAGAGGAATGCCAGGAATGGGTACTTTAAATGGAATACTGAGAACATTTAATTAGAAAGCCAGGCAATGGATTACAAAATTAAGTACAAAAACTATGCTTGTGAAGCTTTAAATTGGTGTCACAGTTCTACAAGATCAAGTTAAACCCAAGCTGCTTTAATCATGTATGGTTAAAATAATTATGGAAGCTACATTATCATTTTCTCCAGTCTTTTGAACTGAGAATAAGAGGAGAAATAAGAGTTATGCTTACAGAGATGGAAAGAAAAAAGGATCAGTGGGTGATTTTAAGAAGTATCTACTTAAAAAATAAATCAGGGAATGAAGCACATAAAAAAATTTCATTCACAATGAAGACTGAATGACTTTTCCAGAAGCTTATACATTATAGAATATTAACCAAAATATGTATCAAGTTCCAAAATTGTGCTACCAAATATTGAATGAAACTATTTTAAAGCAGCAATATGGTAACAGAGAGAAACAATGTGTTATAACCACTTCCAATTTTGCTATTATAAGGAAAATCAATGTTGCTTCTTTCAAAGATAAAAGGACCATGATTATAATGATCCATGTGGATAATGACTTAATGATTGTTAGAAAATGTGTCGAGATAAAATAAGTTAGAATGTTAAAACTGATGTAAAATATGTATTCAAATAAAATTTTTAGTGAATGGATGGTTCTTCCTAAATTTGAAGACTTTATCCTCCAACACCTTTGAGAAGAAAAAAAGATTGAGTGGTTTGGTATTTGACTAAACTAAAATAATCTCCACGATAAACTAGGTTATTGTAACTGTGACCTAAGATGCTGGGGTTGTACTAAATGAAAAAGATTTCATACAATGACCTCAAATTAAATTCTAGTGCTTTGTCTCATTTTCTGGTTTGATTAGACAACTGACTGAATCATACATGAAGAAACAGAAGCAAAAACCGTTCAAGTAATATTTATACAATGCTTTAGTTTATTTAATATGAACCACATCACTTTATATGTATGTATATTTTCTCATGTAAGTTTTACAGCTCTATCAAGATCATAGTCATCATCATGATCACGATCCGTATCATCATTGTTCCCATTTTAGAGATGCTGAAACTAAAGCTCAGAGAATTCCTTTGGCCTTTGTCATGCAACTAGTAAATAGTGAATTTGGAATTTGAGTCCAGCTGATTTCTGACTCCAAATCACCACCTCTTTTCACTATACCCTATTTTACTATACTCTCTTTACTCACCAATCTAATTCTAGGAACTGGAAGGAATTACAATAACACATAGGCAATGGGACACCATGTTAGTGATTCTTTTCCAGTCGCTGAACAATAAGATTGGGTAATTTCACAAATCTATTTCTGAGCTCCATTAAGCATTTCATAGGGTTTCTTCACTGTCTTCTTCTATAGACAAGATAAAATAGTTTATAAGGTAGTTGGTTGTGTTTCAGCTAGAAATACACAGTAAAATATTACTAAAATAGGATTTATTATTAAAATAAGGCTCTGCCACATATTTTTAAATATATAGATTTGGAGATTGAACTACTGACTAAATAAAATCAAGATAAGTTCAGATTCCCTTTTTTTGACAACTACATTTTTTTTTGTTACTCTTCAACAACAAAGATTTATGTTTTGGTATAAGTTTAAGAGCACTTAAAACAGGGTCATGACTTACTCTTAGGATGCCTAGCCCTAGCACAGTGCTAAGAGCAGAGCAGATAATCAATACATTTTTGCTGAATGATTGGATGAAACACTGAGGAATAGTTTTGCTAGAGTCAAGAGTTTAAGATGGACGTAACTTTTCTTAATGAATATCAATTATTTCCTTATTTTGGACTTTGTTATGCACTTATATGGCTAAAATTATAATCACTATAAATCTAATTCAAAACCGCATTATGGTAAATTACTTTTGCTCATAGAATAATATCTTTCTCCCTTCCCCACTCCCCATGTCGATATATACTCTAGGAAATAGAATATTGTTTAACTTAAATCAGATGAGTGCTTTACTGGTAAAAGTTGTCCTTCTTGCATGTTAAAAAAGGGTGATTTACAAATATCTACCTATGATAAAGTGGATATAAAGAAAAGTATAATAAATAATGATAATTCCCCAAACCAAAAGAAGTTGTAATATAAACAAACAAGAGAAGTATTTAAATATTGCCAGGTAGGTGAACTGTACTTTTGCTCTTTTGAGCACCCTCTGATTTGAGTAATTTCAGATATAGATATAAATGTAGATATATCCTGATTTGAACAAATGGAATGCATTTTTCTGAGAGGCTGCTCTTGAAACTGAAGTAATATAATACAAATTTGGAATTTGCCAATGCTGTATTCTATTTTTGAATTTGAAAAAATATTACAGGTGTGGAAAAAAATGGAAAAATAACTACATGAAAAGTCTCAAGTACAGTTTTGTTTGAGCTAATTTGGGTTATATCTCGTTACACCAGGCCAATGAAATCTGATTAAGTAATAGAGACTTAACCTATCTTTAAGCAAAAATATAAAAAACAAAGATATACACTTCCTTACATATCTCTATCTATCTATAAAAATTCTATTAACATAAAATATACTACTGAATGTTAGGAAGGTAAGTGCATTAATGGATAAGGCTGCAACTCAGAAGAATACAAATGTCACCAGAAGATGCTTTTAACTCATTTAAATTCAACTTAATTTGAAACAACAAGATAAAGTGCCTTCTGTATGGAAATCATTCTATTGAAGGAGAAATGCTCATAATTTTAAAACCATTTGTTTCCAGATCTCTTCTAGTGGAAACACTGACAAACAGAGCTCTTAAAGTAATTAGGAAAATTATGCTTCATCATGACAACATGTTTTTTTTCTTCGATGCCTGGATGTTTGGTCTAAGAAAGTTATGGAGGTTTTCATGGAAATAATAAATGATGACTATTTCTTTATATAATGAGAAACTAAGCCAATTGTCCAGTTGAATTCCGCCTATATTCAAAATGCTCAAATCAAATCCTCAATTACGTCCGATGTGACAGATACCTCGGTGGGACAGAATTTAATCTGCAGAGATTTGCTCCCTTGAACTTTATCTGTGAGAGTTAATTTCTGGTCCATTTTACTAGTATTTCTGCCTCTCTCCGTCTGTTGACTTTTTTGTTATTCTCTCCACCCACTTTGCCCTGGTATTCAAGGGCTTTTCTTTTATTGTGCTTAGCATCTGTTACTGTTCCACTCCCTTCCAGTCAAAGCATACGGTAACTTCAACACAGGCTAATTAAGTGGTGCTTGAAGTTAGTTAACAGGTGGTGGCCCCAGCTGCCCTAGTTGTATGAACAGACACATCTTGCATTTTAAGGGCAGAAATGGCACAGTAGTAATACGTGCATTAATGGAGTACTCCTTACATAGCATTAAAATGATGTTGGGGACCAAGAAGAAATAGAATCACTCCTCTTTTGTAGAAGGAGAAATCTGGTTTGGGGGTATGGTGATAACATTTGAGATCTGAATAAAAACTCAGACCTCTTTATCTTTTTAACCAATGCTCTTTTCTCATCATAGAATGGGTAAATGTATTACCATTTCCTTCAAGTGTGTTGATAAAGCATGTTTCCAATCACTGCTGCTAGTTAACATGTTGAATGATATTTAAGTAACATCCACATGATTTGTTAAATTCAGTCAAAATACCAACTAATTTACTTAGCATTTTGGAATCACTACAAATAAGTAGGTATGATTGTTTATTTAGATATTCAATACAGTGTAATATTTAGGAGCCATCAGCTAACACTCTGACCTTAGACAAGTTATTTTATCTTTTCATTTTTTGGCCTCAGTTTCTTCATCTACAAAATGTGAAATAATAGATCGATTTCACAGGAGTGTTATGAGGACTAAATAAGCAAATATGTGTAAAGATCTTACTATAGTCCTAGACACCTAATAAGAAGTCAGTAAATGTTAGCTATTATTATAGTTCATGTAAATTCAAAATCAATGTTAAAGGGATCATTTAATAGTTCTTAACGGAAAAAAAATCCTACATACTTGCCTCTTGAAGTGAGAAAGGCACGTTCTATTTCTGTTTTAATGTGCCAAGTTTGAGTTTACGTAAGAGAAGAAAGCGAATAAGGCATCAATTAAAATTCAACAGAAAAATGGATTTTGAAAATTTTATTTTTGTCTAACCATGTTACATCATGTCTTCTCATTGCATTTCTTCAGCATCTATTCACACAAAATTCCCCATTAAATCATTCAGGAAGTTTTTACACATAGGCAGCATTTCATCCAAATGGTAGACCCTTCGAACTGCACACTTTTTTTTTTTTTTTAGTTTGCCTAATTGCTTGTTTGCTTTGTGCTGACAAGGATGAATTCACTCAATTTTATTTCTTGAGGAAAAAACCCAACACTTGAAATTGAAATTACCCTACAGATTTCCTCACTCTTAAGGCAACCTTTTTTGTTTTTTGTTTTCCTTGCCTACTGCTGTTTCAATTCTTGCCCTTCTTTGGCTGTCTCCTGAAGAGGGACAGAAATTGCTGGTGCCTTGGAAGGAGGTGGGGAAAGTCTGAAACATCTGCACCTTGGCCCCGAGATCACGTGATAAATGCCAGCTCCTCCCCACCCCTCCCCCCTCCAAGTGTCCTACCAGTAGTGACTCTCATCTATATGCAACAATTATGGGCATCTCTGAGGCAGCATTCACTCAGCTGCTAAAGGGACAAATTTCCTCCATAGTCTCTTCATTGTCTGCTTTTTCTAACCACAGTCACGGTTTTATGCTCTTCATTCTAATTGTGCTTTTGATGATTGGGGTCACTTTATGCCTTCAGCTTCCCCAAAGGTCACAGGGATTAGCTGTGTCCAATTGAGGACCAGAGAGAGCCATGGCAGCTCACTTCCATTCATCCCCCTCCATTGATTTCCCCTCAATGTGAGAGTGGCCACGGTGGTTACTTCTTGTCCTTTCTTCACGCTTGCTATTTTTCCTTGCAGCCCTCCCTCACTTCTCCTTGGAGAAGGCGGTTTGTAGCCATCACTGTGACACTAGAGGTTTCACTGAAGCAAATCCACACCGAAAGCAGGGAAGGTACATTGGGCACTGCCTGATCAAATCAGCTTGCGCTTGAGTCTTCCTGTATTGTTTCAGTTTACTTAGCTCACAGTCATTCAACACTGACATTTGAAAAAGTCAAGCTGCATTTTAAAACAGCATTCCCTTATTTGCTATGTGTCACTGACTGTAATCAACTACACACATATAATATATAATCTATTGATTATAATTATAAATGCTATAATAACATATGCACTGTGTGTTTTTTCTCTCTTTTACTTTGTTGATTCTGACTTATCTTTGTGGTTTTTTTGTGCACCGCCATTCTAGTGTTCAGAGCATGCTGGTTTGCATTTGTGTTTTTTAATGGGAAACTCTGCCAGCCTTTTTTCTCACAAGTACTTTTATAGTGAGATAATATGTTTCACTTACTAGTGTTGTTCCAAAAGAGACATTCTTATTGTAAATTAATGGAAATTCTTGAAACCGAAGACAATAAAAGTAACTATTTTTAAGGAATGTGTATATGTGTATGCCTGCAGAGGGACTAAGGGTCCTGAACAATAAACACCCAAATAACCCCAAGTACCTTAAAAGACATTAAGCCATTTATGTCATTATTCATATTCAAGTGATAGTGGGGACAGTTTATTACGTAAAAATATTTTCTGGGCACAAATGCCCTTGGCTCATGAAGAAGTCCATTCATAACTGATGGCCAACAGTTTAAAACATGGTAGGAGGTAGTCCTCAGGAGATTTTCCTTCTTACTAGGAGTCAAAGGACTAGTAACTTTCTAGTTAGTGAGATTATCTGCTTGGCTCAGAAGAAAGATGAAACTTTGCTGCACATTCACATTCAAATTTGAAAATATTGCATCAATTAATTTCCATCTTCTGCAGTCCCTGATTTATAACTCATCATACATTTATTTGTACATGTGGAAATATGCTGATTTGCAGATTCAGTGCCCTCTGCCATATTGCCTCATTTAAATTTTTCAAGCTTCATTCTTAAAATTTTCCATAAATATTTAGGGTGGAGACAGCCTAAGGGAGTAGCAAATGTAGGATTTTTTGTTTGTTTGTTTGGTTTTTTTTGGCGGTACGCGGGCCTCTCACTGCCGAAGCATCCCCCGTCGCAGAGCACAGGCTCCGGATGCGCAGGCTCAGCGGCCATGGCTCACGGGCCCAGCCACTCTGCGGCATGTGGGATCTTCCCGGACCAGGGCACAAACCCGTGTCCCCTGCATCGGCAGGCGAACTCTCAACCACTGCGTCACCAGGGAAGCCCTGCTATATAATAATTTAACCATTGACCAATTGAGATATATCTTGGTTGTTTCCAGTTTTTGTCTTTTATGAATAAAGCTGCTATAAACATTTGTGTACAGGTTTTAGTGTAAACATAAGTTTTCATTTCTCTGGGTAAAATGCCCAGAAATGCAATTGCTGGGACATACGGTAATTGACATTCAGTTTTTTTAAGAAATTGCCAGACTGCTTTCCACACTAGCTGTTCAATCAGCCTATCAGTTTTAAGAGGCATACATGTGCCTATCATCGGATGAATGGATAAAGAAGATGTGGCACATATATACAATGGAATATTACTCAGCCATAAAAAGAAATGAAATTGAGTTATTTGTAATGAGGTGGATGGACCTAGAGTCTGTCATACAGAGTGAAGTAAGTCAGAAAGAAAAAGACAAATACCATATGCTAACACAAATATATGGAATTTAAGAAGAAAAAAAAAATGTCATGAAGAACCCAGGGGTAAGACAGGAATAAAGACACAGACCTACTGGAGAACGGACTTGAGGATATGGGGAGGGGGAAGGGTGAGCTGTGACAGGGCGAGAGAGAGTCATGGACATATACACACTAACAAACGTAAGGTAGATAGCTAGTGGGAAGCAGCCGCATGGCACAGGGATATCGGCTTGGTGCTTTGTGACCGCCTGGAGGGGTGGGATAGGGAGGGTGGGAGGGAGGGACACGCAAGAGGGAAGAGATATGGGAACATATGTATATGTATAACTGATTCACTTTGTTATAAAGCAGAAACTAACACACCATTGTAAAGCAATTATACCCCAATAAAGATGTTTAAAAAAAAAAAGTAGGCAAAGCAATATGTAGAAAAATCGAGAAATTAAAACATGTTAACAATTTCAAAAAAAAAAAGGCATACATGTATTCACATGGGAGAAATGTCTCTGTGGCATTAAAGTTAAACCTTTGAGAGTTCTTTCCTTTCCTCCCTCTCCCTTCCCTCCTCACTTGTCTCCTCCCTTTCACTTCTCTCTCCTCCTTTTCCCTTCCTTCCCTTCTAGTTTTTACTTCCTTCCTTCTTCCTTCCCTTCCTTCCTCCCTCCTTCCCTCCCTCCCTTCTTTTTTTCATTTCTTCCTTCTTATGTATGTATGGAATTACAATAGAAGGAATGACTATATGAACCTAATCTGAGAACAAGAAAGATAGTATTACAGCTTCATAGGTTCTTTAAAAGCATTGAAACTTAGTTTTATAGGCTTTTTCACATTTAATAATATCTTATCTTTCTTATATTAAAATAAAAATATGTAATTGATATCAAGGACCTAGAAAACGCAGAATAATCTTTTTAGTAACTTTTCTCTAGTGATTGTGACAAGCTAAAAGCCAAAAATAATAGTCACTTAAGTATAAAAAAATCACAAGACAGAAATTTATGTTGTCATTGTGAATAGCAATCTACCCTCTAAGAGAAAAAATTAATATCTTATGTTATTATGCAATTCAGAATAAAGCATTTTGGGATCATTAAATCCAACCAAAAGATTTGTGTTCTAGGCTAGTGTATAACTATAGAAAAAAGCCTGAACAAAATAAATATATAAATTTATGCTCTACAAAAGGCTTGTAGTTTTTGTACATCCTAGATATTTTCACATACTATAAAAATGATGTTATTATATCAACTTACTAAAAATGATCAAGTTGGTTTAGTTTGTCTTTGTGAAACTATAACAACCAGTTGTCGGTATTTAAAAAAATCAGTTGTTAAAGGATATAGGGAAAGTTACATTGGCCAGGGGAGTAATAATAATCTCAGGCACTTCACTATAAAAGCAAATATAAGAGCAATAGATAACAGATAAAAATAGATAAAAAATCATTTGTAATCTCAAACTTTTCTACTTGCGGAATCAATTAGAGTTGAAGGAAGATTCCTGATTCTAGAAATATATTCCAGAAAAAAAAATATATAAAATATATATTTAATCCCATAAGAACTGTATTGTCTTAATTTTTTTAAGTATGAAAACTAATGAATGTAGAATTACATACTAAAACTAGTCCTTTGAAATGAATACATCTACCATACTTGAAAAATCTTGTTATAAGATTTTACAACAAACCTATGTCAATTAATAAATGGATTGTCAAGCTACTACCATAAAAGATGATGTAAGAAAAAAAAAATATTGCCCAACTGACCTGATCAATTTCTGTGAAAGAGATTGAAAGAATATTGATGGGGGTCAGACAGCGGATTGTCCTGAATTTAAACTACAACCTTTTATTCGATAAACTCTGACAGCTTGGGAGATAAAGTTCAGGTCACACTGGCATTATTGCCTTTACAGTGGAATAAAGCACAGTAAAATGAAATGAAATAAAATAAAAAAATAATAAAATGATCACCCTCATGGTGTTCTGTGAATGAAATGGACAATGAGATAAAGATATGTGAATAATTCTATTATAGATGATGGAATTAAAGATCATTTAATTGGTAAGAAATCATATTGGGTGTGTTTTGCTCAACTTCTTAAACCTTTCAGAATACTTCAAATGGAAACGTTCATATTAAAGATAAAGTAAGAACAAAAAAGCTAGTTAAATAAATTGCCTCAGCAATTTTCATGGAATATTTCTCTATATAAACTAGTACACATGTATTACAAATACAGTACAAATCCAAAGGCAATACTTTCACAGAGCTTGGAATTGTCCCCAACCCCACTTCTAAGGTCCATCTGCCATCAGTTACTTTTCAAGAGTGGCCTGAGAAAGGATGTTTAGGGCATCAGGGTAGATCCCAGAGGAAAAAAGAAAGACGGAGAAGAATAAACCACTGAAACTTTAAGAAAAGGAAATGGTCCATTAAAAAAAAAAAAGCCCATTAATACTATGAACTATATTGATTTCTTGTCATTTTTGTAAACCTAACTGCAGAAAAAGTCTTTATTATTATATATTTGTAGAGCTAAAAATAGCATGTCAGATATAGGAATACAGTATACGTATTTATAATCTGAAGAATGCAGATATCTTATCAGCAGAAAATATGATTATAAGATTAATTTTTCATTTTTTGTTTGCTATTCAGGCTTATACAAAATTAAATGTATGCCACTTTATAGAATTACAATAAAAATTGGAAACACAAGATAAAACATGTAGAGTACTGGAAGAAATAAAGAAGGATTTTGGAAGAAATAGATAAAAATACCCAGTATCAAGTATCTAAAAACATTAACTTAGATCTTAGTGCATTCTGACTATTTAAGGGGACACAAAGGAATGAGGAGGCCTAGAATTCAGGAATAAGACAGACAGCTCCAGGAAGAAAAAATAGTGAATATATTTTTTTTAGTAATAGCTTTAGTTACATATTGACATGGTATATATATTTATATATAAATAAATATATATATTTATAAATATATATATATTTAGATATTTCTAAAATGTAGAAATTGGTTTTGAAAAGAAATGAAAATAAATGTTTACATAACCATGAAAAACAACATAAGAGAACCCTTGATTAAAACTAGATAGCTGCATAGTAGAAATATTCTGAATTTACTTTTCAAATTGCAAGTAAAAATAACACTGGTTATTTGGGTTTAAGTTCTAATTGCTTTGTTTTTAGTGACAGTATCTCTATACCACCCATCAGATACAAACGTAAATTGAACACAGTTGACAGATAGAAGCTAATTTTATTCTATCTTGAATTCCCGTTTATGCCTGCTTGAGAGATATACTTTGCCAATCAAAATTCAGAAGATACTTTCTGTTTGGTAAAACCAAGGTGTGCTGCCCGTGAAACTGTTTATGTTTATATTGTATTCATTAAAAAGAAATGTAAACTGAGTAGGGGAGTTTTCTTTTCAGAAAATGAATCCTTTTCCAGAGATCAAAGTGGCTGAAGATTAAAGTATCCAATAATATATTTAGGCGATGTTCATGAGGCAGCTATATTCCATACACAGATGTTGTCTCAGGCTGAAATTACTTCCTTAGAATTTGAGTTAAATAATCCAATACTTCAAATGACTTTAGGAAATTGGATGTTAGGGAGACTAGCCAGCACCATTCAATTAAGTGGTCCTTGAACAGAAAAGTGCTTTCCTTTGGATGGGGGAAGAAAAAGAGTTTGATCACATTTAAGCTAATCTATCATTTATCATACCCAGTGGGTAAGATAGTTAATGACTATATTGATTTTTTTTTTTTTTGTGCTTAGTTTTGTGTGTGTGTGTGTGTGGTTCGCGGGCCTCTCACTGTTGTGGCCTCTCCCGTTGCAGAGCACAGGCTCCGGACGCGCAGGCTCAGCAGCCATGGCTCACGGGCCCAGCTGCTCTGCGGCATGTGGGATCTTCCCGGACCGGGGCATGGAACCCGTGTCCCCTGCATCGGCAGGCGGACTCTCAACCACTGCGCCACCAGGGAAGCCCCGTGCTTAGTTTTATACACAACATTTAACCAATATGAAACTGTATGTGGGATTTGTTTTCCATTTGTTATTGATGCACTTAAATTATCTTTATTTATCTCTGTGTGCACTGATTTCAAAAGTGAATTTCAAAAGGGCTTTAGGTAGTGTCATTTTCTTAAACTGTATTCTAATTTTCATATATTTTTTTTAAGCTTTGGATATTTTTCACGTCTATAGTTATCTTCAGAGCTCCGTTTACTTTTACTAGGAAGAAAAAAAAAGCTTTGAAACTTTGCCAACAATGTTGGTCACAGACCTTTCAGAAATAACTTTTCTGGTTTCTCCTTCTCTTTCCTCATCTGCCTCTGTCATATCCCCATTGTTCATTTATGTGGGTCACTGTAATTATTCTATATTTTCTTTGAGGATTATATGGACCATTTCTAGAAAGCTGTCTTTACAAAAAGACAAAGAAAGGAATGGACGCATAATAGATATGCAGAAACTGCAAATGTGGTTAAATAGGCATCACAAAGGTGAAGGGGATTCACTGTTATACCAAATAGCTATTTAAAAATTAAAAGAAAAAAAGCAGCAACTAGATATAAGCAGGGCAAGGTCTAAAATAGCATGACATGAGAAGAAGAAAACAAAACAAAATGACTTAGGCATTATATGAGAAGTAGGCAAAGCTGGTTTCTCCCTCCCATGGTTTATACCATTGCTAGCATTCAGTTCACTTATATATAAGAATACAAACGCAATATATGTATATATACATTTGAATATATAATCTAATACATTGTTGCTATTATCATTTTGAATAGCCTGTTTTGTTAGATCAATTAGGAATAAGAAAAATAAAGTTTTTATTTTATTTTTACTTATTTCTTCTCCAGTGCTCTTACTTTCTTTATATAGATCAGAGTTTCTGACATATATAATTTTCCTTCTCTCTGAAGAACTTCTTTTAACATTTCTTGCAAGGCAGATCTACTGGCAACAAATGTCTTCAACTTTTGTTTGTCTAAGAAAATCTTTATTATTTCTTTTTCATTTTTGAAAAATAATTTTTTAGAGTATAGAATTCTAGGGATTTTTTTGTTGTTGTTCCTTTCAACACTTTAAATATTTCACTCCACTGTCTTCTTGCCTGCATGGTTCCTGAGAGAAATCAGGTGTAATTCTTATCTTTGCTTCTCTGTTGGTAAGGTATATTTTTCCTTTTTCTTCTTTCAAGATTTTTTCTTTATCTTTGATTTTGTGTAATCTGAATATAATATGCTTAGGAGTAGTTTTTTTTTTTTTTTTTTTTTTTTTTTTTTGCATTTATTCTGCTTGGTGTTTTCTGACATTCCTGGATCTGTGGTTTGACATCTGACATTAATTTGGAGAAGTTTTTGCTCATTATTGTTTTACACGTTGTTTCTTGCTTTATCTCTTTCTTCTCCTTCTGGTATTCCCATTATGCATATGTTATACCTCTTGTAATTGTCCTGCAGTTCTTAGATGTTTTGTTCTTTTTTGTTTTTACTCATTTTTCTCTTTGTTTTTTCAGTTTTAGAAGTTTATGTTGTCATATGCTCAAGCCGAGAGATTCTTTCCTCAGCCATATCCAGTCTATTGATAAACCCATCAAAAGCATTCTTCATTCTGTTAACAGTGTTTTTGGTCTCTAGCATTTCTTTCTGATTCTTAGAATTTGCCTCTCTCTGTTTACATTACCCATCTTTTCTTGAAAGCTGTCTACTAGGCTGGCACCTAATGTAACTTTACTCCCATCTTTCTGTTCTTTCTATTTTTTTCTTTTTTAAGTATTTTCATAATCTGAACTTCCCTTGTATATTTATTTTGAATACATATTGAGTGTTGTTTCACTCCATTGGATCATAAGCTTCATGAGAACATAGCTTGTATATCTCATCTTTTTCTTTTTTAATTCTTAGCATCTAGAACAGTGTTTAATGTACTGTTCAATAGATGCTCAATAAATGTGTTTAGTGATACATAACCGTATTACTTGTGAAATGAAGAAACAAATAGCACAGACAAATCTTGAAATGGTAGTAGTACAGATAATTATGTCCAAGGTGAATTTTCATACAATAAAGCTTTCACCTTCCAGGGTACATGGGAATAAATTAATGGAAAGGACTCCAAAGAGAAGACATAAAGAAAAAATTTAATGGGACTAGCAGTGTACATATGCACAACTACCAAAACTTCTGGCATCTAAGAAAACAAACCTGATTCCAAGGAGAAACTTGAACTTACTTGAGAGTGATAGGAAAAATAAAAGAAACAGATTTTCATTTTCTTCAATATGGCTATCCTCAGAGTTCAAACCAACAAGTTGCATGTCTAAAAATGATTACAGTTTTTAACTATCAATTCTTAAATTTACAACTAAGTTTTTGTTTTCCTTTAGACTCTTCAGTATAGTAAAGTGGTTTAGAGTACTCTGAGTCAGCCTTCTTTCTTCAAATCCTAATTCTGTCACTTAATAGCCGTGTTATTTTAGGCAAATAACCTCTCTGAGCCTCAGTTTCCTCATCTGTAAAAAAGGGAATAATATTGACACCTAATTCATAGAAAGCTTGTGCAGATTAAACGAGTATATGTAAGTGCAAAGACATTAAAGGCCATATAGATGTTTGTTTTTGTTTAGTTCATTGTTTATATCTCTTTCTGTTTGGGTAGTAAGATTCTTGATATTCCATGATGCTTATAAGCACTTATTCATAAAGAATCTTTATTAGATTTAGTGAGCAGGGTAGAAGAAGAAAAGAAAAACAACAATTCTGAGGATGCAGTAGAGGTGGCTGTGTTCCAAAGAACTTTCTGTGGAATTCAGAGGTCAATTTGCTGAGGCAAGCTGCAGATGGATAGATAAAGTGTGATTTCCGCATCTTTCTCTAAGTGGTAATTGTGGGCCTCGTAGCCAAGGGCCTCTTTTAATGAATAAAAAGGAATGAAAAGGTCATCCCTTTTTTTTTTTTTTACATGGTAATCTTGGAGCATTGTTTTCTGAAAATGTCAGGATCCTAAACACACTGAAGAAACCTCTAGGATGCTGGTCTTACTAATCAGGCAGTGATTTAAATGGAGCCTCCATCATCATCAGGACACTGGTCCCCATGACTAACCTCGGGCCTCAGGCAACAGATGCTAAGGGCTGCTGGAGGTTGCACAGCTGCCCTCCAACCTCTGGAGAGGACACTTTGCTTCAGGGTTAGCACAAAGATTTGCTTGTTTCTCTAAAGAATATATTTTAAAGAGGAAGAAAGTAGCTCAAGTAGAAGAAATCCCAATTCCTTCCCAAAAATACTCTATAGAAAGGCAAATAGTCCTTTGATTCTCTCATAATTATCTAAAAAAAGAATAGAGGGAAATATCTATATGCTGTTAGAGAATTTGCAGTATAGATTTGTGGGGCACATCATACTGAATTTTTGTATTTTTCCTTTTTTCTCTCTTATCCCCACTTTCCACTTCTTTTTACATGTCCCTTTTTGTCTACTATTAAAATATGGAAATGATGCAACAGAAATCAACTTGGAAGATCATTCCTGGAAAAATTTTCTTAACCTGAAATCTCAGTCTTTTTAAAATTTTCTTTCAGCATACTTTTTGGTCTAGCATATTTCTCCTTTGATGTAAATATTTTGACTGATTTATTTTCACTAATAGCCTTGAGAACTTCTAACTGAAATAAAATATAAAATTTATTAGATATTTTAGTCACTGTGCTAAGCAATATAGTAAATAAGACTTGAATAAAACATGGTCCCAAATATTCAGGAACCCACAGCCTCATAATATTCTTGAAAGTTTCAAATAATCTATCATAATACCAAGACACAGTATAAATAAAAATAAAGTCAGAGCTTCCAAAAATAAAGAATTCACACATAAGCTTTTTTTCCATCACAGGAGGAAATAAGGTGAATGAGAAAGAAACTGAGAAAGACAAAAAGGAAGAAAAAGAATGGGGATGTATAGAACGTGGGGACAGAGAAAAAGACTGCTGTGGTGTGGGGATGTGTGTTGACTCTCCACTGTATTTCTACTTTAAAACAGACAAAAAAGAGCACCATGATGTTTAATTGAACTGTCAAGAGAAGGAAAATAACACTATTTTAAGTATCTATTTGCTAAATGCAAGGAAAAGCATGTTTATAATACCTATATTGTGTAATAGCTATTCATTCATTTAAAACGTTTAGACAATCACATAATAAGGGCTGCATTTATTGGAGGGGAGATGCAGCGAGGAAACAAAGGCTTTTCTGATTGATATTTAAGCCAAGATCTGAAGAATGGGAGACGGCTGTCTGAATGTTTCAACAGAAGACACAGCATGTACAAAGGGCCTGAGTTGGAAAAGCCTCAGATGTTTTCAAGGATGTAAAAAACGAAAACAAAAACAGTAGCACATCTTGAAAAGTCAATAAGGGTCAAACCTGACAAGGGCCACATGAGGTAGCTCCATGCTGACCTCAGTAGAAGTTTTGATTGTCTTCTAAGTGCACTGGAGGGCATTTGGAGGACATAATCCAATTTATGTTTTAAAAATACTAGCTTGTCTGTTATGTGGTGGATGAATGTGTGTGCTTTGGGAGTAGTTGGATGGTGTCAGTGACATAGAATGTCACTGATGGTGTCAGTGACAATGAATGACATTTTGTCATTCACATCTTACAGATTTGGAAAGCCAAGTTCAGGAAAAAGAATAATTCAAGATCAAGAATTCCTCATTGTAGAACTACATGGCATCAAGTAGCTAATACTCCGTCCCTTTTTCCTAACTTTATGAGGGAGCAGATGGTTGGATCTCTATCACTAAAATTTCAACAATAGCAACAATAAGAATAACATATAATTTTATTTTGTGCTAACTCTGAGTAAACTCTATGTTTTAAGTTCTTAAAAATATTGTAATTAAAGAAATCTTCCAACGATTGCTGCCGAGAAGTTAACACCCAAGGATGCACAGATAATAATTGGTCAAACTTTGATTTCAGGCTCTATTCTTTGAATCCATAACTCACATTCTTAACCAAGATTAGAGAAGGGAGACCACTATGTGATTTACTGTGTTGGTCTAAAGGAGTATTACAGAAAACGGTGAAAGGAATAACAATTTGACAAATAAAGAAAGTTGAGTTCCTCCTCTAGAAATCTGCTTGCCTGCTTGATAGTACCATGTTTTATTTCTATAGCTCTTTACATATTCATTTATTTGAATAAATATATATTACATAATATATTAATTTATATGGGTTATAAATAATATATAAATATACTGAACTAAGTTTTAACTTATTTATATATCATATTTTGTCCTTAAAAATATCCTACGTGGTATGCATGACAATTGCTATTTTGTCCATTTTACTTCTTGCGAAGTAGTCCCATTGAGCTAGGTGACACATCCAAGGACATAAACAGTTGCCTCTGAGTGAGGCTGGATCTAAAAACCACCCTAAGTCATATCCACTAGTCATTCTTTATTTTAATGCCTGCACAGCACTACCATCACTTAAAATTATCTTTAGTAGTTTTTTTCCAGTTTCCTTCATTAAAATTTAAGGCCAATGAGATGGGGGACTTTAATTATCTTCTCCCTCAGCATCTCAAACTTGCTGGACACATGGTGGGTTCAGAGTAAACATTTGTTGAATGAATAGTACTTTAAAACATGCAATACTGATCAAAAATGGCAGACCTACACTGGAATGAAAATCTTTAGACTCTTTATTGCTCATTCTATCACACTGTGCCATCATCTCAGATCATGGTCATTTGAGATCATGTAAGGTCACCAATAAATGAGATGGTACTTTGCTTTTCAAAAGCAATTTCCAATAGATACATTTTATTTCAAATTAACCACAGTTACACATCTTGGCAACAGAAGATTTTTGTGGTTTTTTTCCCCCTTTGTTTTTCTGGGTTGCATTTCACATGAGGGAGATGAGATCAGTCAACACAGTCACTTGAGACTGATCAAAGCATAAAGTATTGCATAAAACAACTCACATTTAACCTTTGCAAATGAATAAGTAAAGGGAAATTCATGAATTCTTAAAATATTGTCCCTTGGTGCAGATATCAGCCTCTTTCTGGTTTCAGCATTAATTCACATGGGCATCTTTTCCATAAACAGTCTTATTTTTCCTAAGCAACTGGTATTGCCATTGAATTTTGTGGGGGAAAAAAAAGACAAGTTTAAAATAACGTACTCTTTATGAATCCTGTAACTAGGCTGAATAATATTTAGAAAATAAATTCCATTTTAGTTTTTCAAAAGTAAGCTTTAAAAGTCAATTCCTTAAACATTTATGTTAAGGCTGAAAACTGTTTCAACTATAACAATTTATGTTTGCAATCAGTTTATTTAGCACAAAAGTATGGAAGAAGAATAAAATAGTAACCACCTCCCATTTTTAAAATTGTTCTCCATTTTCTGTGGTTGAATTCTGTGACAGCTGCTCCAAAGGCAAGGGTGAAAATAGACTTAAGTACATCTCTGCTTGCGTGTACACATGAGTGCCTCTCAAAGGACCATTGACTTCCAGTGCCAGTGATGCATGTGGTTCACAAACAAAGATAGAAGACTACAACCACATCTTAAACACTGAGTGCACCAGGTCGCTGTGCACAAGGCACAAGGCAGATTTTTTTTTTTTTTGCGGTACGTGGGCCTCTCACTGTTGTGGCCTCTCCCGTTGCAGAGCACAGGCTCCGGACGCGCAGGCTCAGTAGCCATGGCTCATGGGCCCAGCCGCTCCGCGCCATGTGGGATCTTCCCGGACCGGGGCACGAACCCGTGTCCCCTGAATCGGCAGGCGGACTCTCAACCACTGCGCCACCAGGGAAGCCCCACAAGGCATATTCTTAAAGATCCTATTTTTTTCCAACTTGCTTTATTGCTTGCTAAGTCACATTCTATGAAGAAAAGAAAATAGGACATCATTTGTAGAGAGAGGGATAAGCAGTCTGTATAAAAGTTAATACAGGTATTTGGGAAGTAAGTAATTTTCCTGTATTAAATTGCACTTACTTCTTTGAACGAAAACAAACCAAATACTAAAACACTCAAAATCAAGTATATTAATATCTGCAAAGGAGAACTTTTTCCAAAGACAAGAGTTTTTCTCTTTGCCTAAAATTACTTAGTAAATCAAATATCTTCTTCATATATGTCAAGAATATACCCATCTGGAACTGAAATGTTGTCTTTTCCAATTAACAGCAAAGCTAGAGAAAAGCCAATCTCTCTTCTCTGCTATGGTTGAGTACTAGCACCCTGTGCCAGGAACTATGCCTAGCATTTTCCATGCATTGCCTCACTTATTTCTAAAAGGCAGGTCCAGATGTTACCCTTAATTTATAAGTGAAGAAACAGAGGCTTCAGGAGATTAAAAAACTGTCAAGGCTGCCCAGCTAGAGAGCGGCAGAGTCAGAATTTGAACTGCAGTCCTAGGTTGCAGTCAAGTTGCCTTCCACCAATGACTGTGAGTCAGGCCTTCATCATTTCCAACCTTGACTCATACCACAATCTACCATTCACCGTGCTTCCAGAATTAACAAAAGTGCACACAGGATAATTCACTTCCCAATTTAAAATCCTCCAAGTCCTCAGAATTAATTTTCAGTTTCTCAGCCAGGTAAGAAAGGCTCTGGACTATCGGCCCACAGCCAACTTTTCTAGATGGTCACTGACTCCTAAACACTTTTAGTACCAGCTATAACTACTCACCATTCTTCGGTGAACCACAGACATCTTTATTCCTTTGCCCATGTTGTTCATACTCCAGGTAACATGCCTTTCAACTTGTGTTTCTGATGGAATTCTGTTCATCCTGCCTAGCTCTGCTTTACTATTTCCTTTCCTAACCCCCATGTAGAATGAATTGTTCTCTTCATTGCCAATTGAAAGCAGACTCCAGCTATTATAAAAATAATAGCACTGGATTATAAGCTCTAGGTAGTGTAAATATCCATTGGCTATAAAGTAAACTCTTTCAAGTACAGAAACCTCTTTATTCTGATACCCCTTTCACTTTTCATATTGTTACCTAAGAAGTGACCAATACATGTTTATTGATTGTATGAAATAAAAATAGATTCTATTTCAATATATAATTATAAAGAAAAAGTATTCATTCTGCGCACACTTTTACTTCAGTTTTTATAGTTTAGCATTTTTCCTTATCCGGTAGTTATTCAATTTGGTTATGGGGTAAACAATTCATCTATCAACTCAGAAAACATTTTCTAATTGCCTCTTGAGCAATACTTTATGTGGGATGGTCTGGACAAAAGGTATGATTGGAAAACATAGGGAAAGGATGGAAATGAAGAAACTATACTATTAAAATTGTAGGTTAGGGGCTTCCCTGGTGGCGCAGTGGTGGAGAGTCCGCCTGCCGATGCAGGGGACACAGGTTCGTGCCCCGGGCTGGGAAGATCCCACATGGCACGGAGCAGCTGGGCCCGTGAGCCATGGCCGCTGAGCCTGCGCGTCCGGAGCCTGTGCTCCGCAACGGGAGAGGCCACAACAGTGAGAGGCCCGCGTACCGCAAAAAAAAAAAAAAAAAAAAAAAAAAAAATTGTAGGTTAAAATTACATAATTAATTTCCATATTTAAGTAGTAAAATATAGACAAGTGCATAATTACATGTGACCTTCTTGATTAAACAAGGAAACTAAACAATTGGGGTTGCTGAACACTGTATTGATTAGGATACCTACAGATTCCTTTACTTTCTAAGCTTCTTATAATTATAAGCTTCTAATATCACCACAATCAACTGCTTAGAACCGGAAAGCATTATCTGGTTATGGATTCATTCAAAGAGCACACTTCAGGCTTCGTTTTAGGGGGTTCATTCTCCTAGGGAAATGCAGCAAACTGCATGCCCAACCCCAAATATTCATTTTCATTATCACCTTTTAAAACTGTGTGTATTTTTATGTTCATATGTGGGCCTGCTGTTTTTCTCTCTCTCTGTTTATTTTGTTGCTGCTTTTAAGTTAGGAATAGTCCTCTGGGGAAATTTTTTTTCCAGCTTCGTCCCTGGATTTTCTCTGCTATGATTTGGTGAACACATATAATTTTTTATGGTCCACCATCATTGACAGGCTGGCCCCAAGGCACAGGGTTCTCTGTAGCGCATCATGGTTTATTGATGAGCAGTGGGAACTGAAACAGAGTGGCGGAAGCTGGCACACCAGTTACAGATCCTTGTTTAGAAACCAACTGGGCATTCAGTAATGAGAGCATGTGGTCTTCTTTGCAGAAGGCAGCTCAGGCTAGAGATCCATTGAAGCACGTGTTAGAAGGAAAGAAAATCAAACGACCATATAGTTCAAGTAGTTTGCCATCAGCAGTTTAAACCTAGCATTATTTCCTTATCACACCTTTAAAATGATTTGAAGGAAAGCTTCAATAGGATGAAATTAAGAGTAAACCGAGTTCTTGGAAAAGAGTTATAAGTGCATGATAAAAGGAATACGAGTTTACTTTTGGCCAGAATTATTTATTTTAAAAAGTTTCTACTTATTTGAAATTTCTACTTATTTGAAAGAGCTATATATGCATATGGTAAATTTTTTAAAAATTATGAATGAATAATCTGGGTAACCACAGATATAATAACTATTACTGCAGTTCCTTTCAGAAATACTCCATGTTCATTTACTTTTTAAAGCCAATTAGTGCATGTAAATATATTTTCTAAATTTCTCTTGTTTTCACCTTGAACAATACATTTGGGATAATGTTTCATATCAGCCGACATAAATTTACTTAATCTATTTTCATAGTGGTCGATTATCTGGTTACACCACAGTTCATTTAACTGATCCTTGTTTCCAATTAATAGAAAATGTTAGAATGAACATATTTGTACATAAGTAGTTCTGCAATTATGTGAATATATTTGTGGTTTCATTTCAAAAAAAGTAAAGGCTAAGTCAAAGAGTATTTGTCTTTTACATTTCTGCCAAGATTTATGAGACCTTATTATCCCATACTCTTGACGACAACACCAAAATTTTAGTTATATTATGGTTGAAAAATGGAATGTCATTGATATTTTAATTTTGTTGAATTTTGATATTTTAATTTTATGAATAAAACTGAGCACTTTTTCATCTTTTCCTATGATCTGCCTGTTCATGTAGTTTGCAAAATGTTCCGTTGAATTTTTGTTTTTTTTTGTTATTCATTTATGTATTAATAAAAAAATATATCGTATATTGTTACAATATTTACATATAATAGTTTGTAACATGTATGTTACTATTTTCTGTACTATATGCTACAAATATTTTTGTGATTTATCTTTTGTATTTTCCTAATGCTATCTTTGTGTAGATATGTTTATTTCTTATGTTGTAGCACATTTTAGTAACTTACTTTAATACTTCTGGGTTTTCTGTCTTTCTCAGAAATAGATTTCCTACTCCAAGTTATTAACCATTCTCTTACATTCTTCTAGACATTTCACTCTTTTCATTGCTATTGTTTAACTTTTGGTCCACTTGAAATGTGTTTTGTAATAAAGAGTGAGGTAAGGGTCATCTTTATTTTTTTCAAGATATTAAACACCTTAACCCAACACTATTTGATGTACAATCTATCTTTTCCCCATGTTTCAAATGTCATCTATTTTATTGCATTATTCTGTTAATTCATAAACCAACTCCACTCTATGCGTATGCTGCGTTTAATACGTGATTCTGTTACCTACATTTATTTATAAATATTAATTTCTTCTGGTATTCTACCACGTGAGGCTGCTGTTTTTGGTTGTGTAGATTGTACCTGAAGTAGTCTCCAGATTTAAAAAATTTTCATCATGTCACTGTCAAATATCAACAGAAAAAAAATGTTCTGTGTCTACCTCATGGGATTGTTGTCAGGACCATATGTAGTAATGTGAATTTAATTTCCAAAGGGTAAATTACCACTGGAATAATTTCAATTGGTCTTAGAATCATTCTAAGTTGTGTGACCTATCCAATGGAGTTCGAAGCATCAGTAGGGGTTTTATATGAGAATTTTCATTCACCCATTTTTACCCAGGTCTAACTGTGTTCTAGAGGAATTTAGGCATCAAGAGTCACTTTTACTTTTGCCAGTTGTCTAAAACAGTACAGGTGCCCACTAGATATGCTGGTAGAATTATAAATGTTTAAGTTCAGACCCAGTATTTGAAAGTGGCTACCATTTAGTGATTGGAACTGAAAGGGTACAGTTGTATAACTGACCAGGTCTACTAATTTTATAAGATTTACTGTTGCACTAATTGCCAACGTGCAAATCAATATCTCTTTTATTTAATACATTTCAAGACCTTCAATCAAACATGAGAAAAAGGCCTCCTAACCTAATGGTTTGTACTGTGCCTGCCTTCTATTTGCTATTTGAACTTCTATTTGAACTTCTATTTGAACCTTCTATTTGAACTCATGTTCCTGAGTTCAGGGATTGGCACTTGATCGGGTCTGGCCGTGAGCTTTGCATTTCCTGACCATAGTGAATGGTTCACAGATGGGTATGCCACCAACCAAAGCCAATGAAGCATGATGAGGCTTTTACTGAATTTTCTGGAAAAGAAATGATTTCCTGTTGCACTTGAATCTGAGTGGATGTAAAGGCTAGATGTACTTTGGCAACTTTACAGTGTCTGAGAAAAAAGATAGCACACAGAAGGATGTCGAGAGATAGGGAGTAACTTACCTCTGAAGAGACTTTTTAGTCCAGAACCTAGCATTATTTGATGCAAAATGTTCCCTTTTCAGCTTAAATCAGTTTGAGGCCATTCTTATTTACAGAATCCTATGAAGAATTCAATGTTACTTATCAGTATTGTACATTATATCATGATAATTAGTTACTCAAGTATTCCCATTCACAATAGTATTCCATGTATTCTTCTTTTGCAAATTAAAGACCATGTATATGTAGGTTGCAGCATGAATATCAAATAAACATTAATTTTTTTTCCCAGTAAGATTCCTTAATTAAGATACAATTTATCGGGCTTCCCTGGTGGTGCAGTGGTTGAGAGTCCGCCTGCCAATGCAGGGGACATGGGTTCGTGCCCAGGTCTGGGAAGATCCCACAGGCCGCTGCGCATCTGGAGCCTGTGCTCCGCAACGGGAGAGGCCACAACAGTGAGAGGCCCGCGTACCGCAAAAAAAAAAAAAAGATACAATTTATCAGAGTTAATTTTAATTAAGTTATGTAAGGCTTTAAAAATCCTCTTTTTAAATAAAGGATTTCCATGTTTTCAAAGATTCTCATTGGAAGCCCATGATTATTAGCTCATAATTTCTTTTTAGTATATAGCAGTCAGAAGCTCAGTGTTAACTAAGGGCATATTGTAGATTCTATAAACATTTCACAAACATTGTCAGGAGCAGCTTGTAAAGGGAACTACTGACTGACTCTAATTGTGAATGTAGTGAGATAGAAACTTGTAAACTTTAGAGTTGACACCTAGCATCTTGCTAATTTTCACATGATTGTTATATCATGCAACTAGTTGTCCAGATAAACTATTGTGACTTTCAGAAACCTAATGTGATCACACAACGATCACAGTGTGGATCAACAGGATGACTGGTGAGAAATATTAAAAGACTGACTGCATAATACATACTTCAGACAAAAGGAAAACTAAGAGTATTTGATAATACCAAACTTTCTAAACAGCTTCATGCTTTTAATTAAAAGCTGTACTGTACTGACTCTAAGTACCTCTCTTTCTCTCTGTCTCTCTCTCTCACACACACACACCCCTAATACATAGCATCTAATGTTACTCTAAGCCATATTTACTGTTTACATCAGAGGAATTAAGTAAAAATATCCATTAAATCTATTTCACACATGAGATCATTTTTTAAGTTCAATAATTATGTATCATTCTGATAGATATGCTTACCTTTTAACCTCCTCATTAGAATGACAAAAGTCAAAGTCATTTTTGGTAATCAAAATGGGAAAGTGGCATGAAACCATAATAAGGGAAAACCAGCTGAGGAGCCTGCTACAAGACAATACCATGTATAATTGGTCCTTAATTATGCAAATTTAACAAATGGCAGAA
This sequence comes from Stenella coeruleoalba, assembly GCF_951394435.1. Lineage (NCBI taxonomy): Eukaryota > Metazoa > Chordata > Mammalia > Artiodactyla > Delphinidae > Stenella > Stenella coeruleoalba. The sequence goes on along the minus strand of NC_137150.1, from coordinate 112,247,199 downwards.
GGATGGTTGTATTTCTTGATCAAGGCTGCCTGCCAAGTTGACAAGCTGGCGTCAGTGTAGGAAGGAGCCCACTCTGTGATCCTGACTGTGGCATCTCCTTCCACATTGCCAAAATATTTTTTGTGGAACAAAGAAATTTGTTGATTTGCTAAGACAAGTTAAATTTATGTTTTTGGTGTCAGTGAATATCCCCAGTAGCATCATTAACAAAGTTTTCTTAAACACATCATTAATTTTTTTTTAAAAAAATAAAGGCTTAGAGACCCCAGAAGAAACCCAAATAATAATTAGCATATATTTGTATGTAGGGTAAGTTTGCTGTATAGCTCTTCATGAAAATACTCTGCACACAAAAGCTTTTGCAAGTAAGAAAAAAAGTTATTGGAAAAGTAAATGTGAGTTATCTTTTAATATATTAGTTAAACAAGATATATAGGAAATTAATTATTACTCTGTTTCATTTTTACACCATGGTTTTGTACACACCTTAAAATATCTTACAATTTGTTTACTAATTGTAAACAAATAAGTACTTTAAAATTCATTTATTCATATGCTTGCACTGGGACTCTGTAAGACAGAGATAGCCTCTAGAAACATTGCTTTCTTCCTGGCTCCTGACATACAGTGGACTGAAGTCCCCCATTGCTCTCAGGCCTTCTCTTCCTAACTTAGCACCTACAGGCAATTGTTGCTCTCCTGAGATAATGGACGATACTCCTGCAGGATCCAAGTCTCCCACAGCTTCAAAACGGTAGATTTGGCTTTTGGTGAGCCACACTGAGACATACTTTCCAATACATCCATGAGGGAGATAACTTTAATGAAGGAAAAATAAAGTTGTGAATAATTCCTTTCCTTTTCTCAAATGCATTTATTTTACTACTGTTTTTAGTTTGTTTGTTTTTAATTGAAGTACAGTTCATTTATGATATTAGTTTCAGGTATACAGCATAGTAATTCAGCATTTTTGCAGATTATAGTCCATTAAAAGTTATCACAAGACAATGGCTATAATTCCCTGTGCTATACAGTATTTCCTTGTTGCTTATATATTTTATACATAGTAGTTTGTATCTCTTAATTCCATACCCCTGACTTGCCCCTCCCTCCTTCCTTCATCCCTTTGGTAACCACTAGTTTGTTTTCTATACCTGTGAGTCTGTTTTACTACTGTTTTGAATGAGGAAGAGAAGTGGCATGTTTTAGCATCTTGCCAGTGAAATTTACCGCTCTATGTATTCTAGTTTGTAATAGGCACTAGAATCATTTCCTGCTTCTTAGGCAGCAAAATCTGACTGCTAGAGTTTTGTCACTCCATACGGGGTCTTGGTAAGAATGTATTTCAATAGGTCAGGGCAAATTCCTGAACAGCTTGTAAGAAATAGCATACACAAAGTTGTGAAGAATTGAAGAATAGGAGAAAAGAAAAAATAAGGACCAGGAATATGTGGTAGTAGTGATTTAAAATTAGACTGAAAGCTAAATTAGGATGGAACCAGTAGTAGGAAATGTGTGTAGAAGGATGTCCTTCACTGACATATTTGCCTTAATTTTGTATGTTCAAAAAACACTCTCTACTTGAAATAGTCTTATCACAGGTAAAATGAAAGAAAAACTTACAAAGAGTGTCTTTCTCTTTGGGGGCATGATAGTATGCCTCAAACACCAATCAATTATCTATTCAATTTATCAACCCTAACCCTGGGGTTCACAGTAATAGCATCAGGATTTTATAAATTTCTGTAGTAAAATACTTTATTCATTCAAAATGGGATTAGCCCAGGATAGTTTTAGTATCTGTGAAACACTGTCTTATTGAAAAACCTATTCATATTTTGTGTATTTAAATATGACCAGATATATATTCTTAGCAACAAACATGATATTCTGAAAAATAAAGTAAAATAAAGAGAAAGCTAGGGACCGCAGGCCGTGTACAGCATGAATCACTGATAAAAAACTGAATATGACCTGAATTTCTGGAACAAATATATATACAACATGTTTAAGTAGATGATCCCAAGCCCTTTTAAAGCACTTTCGTATAAGTTATTTTGCTCCTTGGGACTCATATTTTGAGAGGTTTACTTTCACTCAGTCTTAAAACAAAGGAAAGAATCCTATATAGAGAAGTTCAGCACTCACTTGTTTGTGTAGACAGATGAACAAATGCCTTTATAAGTCTTATTCTCCTGTATCCCTGACTCTAAATCTTAAAGGAATATTGAACGCATAATTTTCACAGTCATAGTTTACAAATGGCATTAGCCTGGTAATGACATGGCTGATTATATTGTAGAAGTAGATCACTAAGATCCAGGCTTGCAATTCAAAAAATTCTTAGAAAACTCTGTATGGTATTGTTTCATAAGAGGAGATCATGATGAAATTCTTCAGTGCTACCATTTGATTATACCACATTTGGTATCTACAACAGTCCAAGGGTATGGAAAATAAAACACAGAACCAATGAGTCTTCAACACTACCTAGTACAGATTGTTAAAGAAGCAACTGCTAATATAAAAGTGGTCCAAATCCTTTAACAAATTCAGTAAAAGTGTCTCTGCAGGGTCTCTAACAGCTACAGACAACATCAGGCAGCAAAAACTTGTAGTACTAATGTGTGGTTTCAAAAGAACACAGCATAATCTCTTTAGAAGTAAGTCCATCAGGAGGATGCATATTTGAAAGACATTTAGAACAGAGGTTCATGTCATCTGACCTCAGGTGACCAATCTCATGATCACATAATGACAACACAAAGTCATATTGCCACCATCTCTATAATGTAACCAGAATACAAGTACTTCACTCCCCCTCCACCACCACCATCATCCTGGTCCAGTCCACCATTATTATCACTTGCCTACATTATTGCAATAGCTTCAACTGTTTTTCTCATTTACATTCTTCCTTTTTTTTTTTTTTTTTAAGATTTTTTGGATGTGGACCATTTTTTAAAGTCTACTGAGTTTGTTACAATATTGCTTCTGGGGGCTTCCCTGGTGGCGCAGTGGTTGAGAGTCTGCCTGCCGATGCAGGGGACACGGGTTCGTGCCCCGGTCCGGGAAGATTTCACATGCCGCGGAGCGGCTGGGCCCGTGAGCCATGGCCGCTGAGCCTGCACTCCGCAACGGGAGAGGCCACAACAGTGAGAGGCCCGCGTACCGCAAAAAAAAAAAAATAATAATAATAATAATTCTTCTGTTTTATGCTTTGGTTTTTTGGCTGCGAGGCCTGTGGGGTCTTAGGTCCCCAAGCAGGGATTGAACCCACCCCCCCTGCATTGGAAGGTGAAGTCTTAACCACTGGACTGCCAGGGAAGTCCCTTCCCATGTATATTCTTGCTCCTTTAGAGTCCCCTTTCAAAACAACATCTTCAATGATCTTATTAAAATATGAGTTAGTTCATGCTTCTGTTCTGCTCAGAACTATCCAGTGGTTCCTCCTTTATTTCAGAATTAAAGACGTAGGTCTTATAGCAGGCTACAAGGGCATTCACAACCTGGCCGCCTCTCTGATCTCAGTCCCAACCCCTCTCTCCTTGTTCTTTTTGCGAATGCCTACTGGTCTTCTTACTGTTTCAAACACCCTGCAAGTTCCCTCTGTTAGAACATTCTCCCCCAGAAAGCCATACAGCTTACTTTCTTGAATCCCTCAAGTTTCTGCTCAACTATTACTTTCACAAATCTGATGCCTCACTGAAAATTGTAACACACCCTGTTTTACCCCATCTCTTTTACCCTGATCAAATTTTATTTCCATGACTCTTCTCATATTCTCTCTTGCTTTAAAAGTTAATTTGTGTATGTGTTGCTTATTTTATGTCACTCCCTCTCTGCATCACTAGATTGTAAACTCCATAAGGACAAGAATTCATGACTATTTTTTTAAACTAATGCTCCTCCAGAGCCTAGAACAGTGCCACGCATGTAAGAAGATGCTAAATAAGTATCTATCATTCACGTAACATCTTAATTCACATAACCATGAAGTTTAGTAACTTTATTATAGTTAGCATGTTTTGGCCAGAAGACCTTACTCTGCTGTAGTGTTTTTTCTTTTCTGTACATTTAGCTATTAATAATTGGTTGAGGCGCCTCAACACTATATTCTTATGTGGAATTTTGCAAAGTTATTGACTTCTTTCGGAATTAGAATGGTTCATCCATTTGAGGTTATAGAGAATGTTATGAATGAACTCTGAATATACTCCCAGAGAATTTTCCATTCCTTATCATAAGGAGATGCTCCACAGAACCTTTTGTAAAGGATCTGATTCAAACAACTAGGAATCAGTGTCAAAACACCCTTACTATTTTCAAATAATAGGAAGCTATATGTTATTTAAGGATTCACTCAAATTCCAAAGCCTGGAAAAGTATCAATCCCTCAGGGTTAATCAGTTACAAAAATTCAGATATTACTCAAAGGAAATTGTCTGCCGAACCTGGGTATTTATAATTGGACAATACATATCAAACCAGTTACATATATCATATAATCCACTGTGATAGTACTTTTGATGTGTCATCTTGGCTAGGCTACCATCCCATTATTCAACCAAACACAAATCTAAGGGTTGCTGTGAAGGTATTTTGTAGATGTGATTAAAGTCCATGATCAGTGGATTTTAATTAAGAGATCCTGAAAGGATACCCTGAATGGGCCTGATTCAGTCGTTTGAAAGGCCTTAGAAACAGAGCTGGGTCTTCCCTGTGGACAGCAGCTTAGCTTAAGGGGAGGAGCTCCATCCAGCTTTCCTGCGGGCCTGTCCTACAGATTTCAGGCTTGCCACAGTCATGCAAACCAATTCCTTGCAATAAATGTCTTAATACATAATTTCTACTGATTCTGCTTCTCTGATTGTACCCTGACTGATACAGCTACTAATGCCTCAAGGTAATATAAGACTTGGTGGAGCTCATAAGGGCACAGAAAGCTGCACACTTAATCCATGGCCTGTGGCCAATCCACTTCTGTTAGAAATGAGCAAAAATTGGAAGATCTTTTCAAACTTGCCCTTGAGTAAATTTTGGATTGTTGATTATTTATGATGGCACTGCAGAAACTGAATATTCATTACTCACCAAGTACCTTCATTAGGAATTTTTATTCTCCTAGAGTTATCTCCTGCAGTTAGAAAACCTGCTTTTTTAAAAAAATAATTTTAAGCCTAGTAAATCATATATATATATTTATGAATATATATTTTATATATATATATATATATTTTTTTTCTTTTTTACACCTCAATCAGGAGATAAAAATCTTTCATGAAATCTCCCACTAGGATGTAAGTTGCATGATGGAAGGCAGGTTATTAAAGTTTGTGTGTGTGTACACAACTTACTTGTGTTTTGCTATTCAGCCTCTTTCTCCAATTTTCTAAGCATCCATTGTGCTTTTTTAACCTTTTCTGTCTGCCCTTTAGGGGGAAAGCTAGTATTTTACTAAGTGCCCTTTGAATAGTCTCATTATTTTGTATCATATATCTTATTTTTTTAAAAATAAATTTATTTTTGGCTGTGTTGGGTCTTCATTGCTGCGTGCAGACTTTCTCTAGTTGCGGCGAGTGGGGGCTACTACTCTTCACTGCGGTGTGCAGGCTTTTCATTGTGGGGGCTTCTCTTGTTGCGGAGTACGGGCTCTAGGCACGCGGGCTTCAGTAGTTGTGGCTCGTTGGCTCTAGAGCGCAGGCTCCGTAGTTGTGGTGCATTGGCTTAGTTGCTCAGCGGTATGTGGGCTCTTCCTGGACCAGGGCTCCAACCCATGTCCCCTGCATTGGCAGGTGAATTCCTAACCACTGCGCCACCAGGGGATTCCTCATATGTCTTATTAATAATGAACTTATTAATAATAAACTCAACTTCCAGCAAAAAACAAAACAAAAATATTTACATTTGGAGTCTATCGTTTTTGTTTCTCTAGCCATCTCAAAACCTGTGTGTATGTGTGGGTGTGCATGTGTGCAAGTGTATACAAGTGTGCGTATAGATGTGTGATAACATTTTATGAAGAACAGAAACTAATTTTAAAAAAAAATAAAAGAAAATGGAGACCTGGGAAAAAAAAAAGGTTTGTTCACTAATGTATCTTCATTGCCTAAATCAGTAAGGAATCAATATTTGTTGAGTGGATGAGTAATTTACACTCTTATGGAAAAACGTAAGACATCCAGGGACATCTTAGGCTTCTGAATTAATGCTACTGGCAGTCACATTGTGTGAGATGACAGGCACATATCCATGAGTCTCCAGTGTTGAGAACAAAGACTATCAACATTCTGGCTACTCAGTTTCTAATAATGTTTCCTAACGGAGGCAACTTGTGTCAAACCATGTCATTTTCTGCTGGTCAAGGTATAGTTAATTTTATTGATTATTACATCAAATAATGGTGTTTTAGGTATTAGAATCAATAATAACACAACGGCATTTCCTAATCCATCCAGATCATCTAAGCTCATGCTGGTAATTTTTTGAAGTAAAAAATTTTTGTTTTACTTTGTTTGTTCTTAGCTACTTCCAATTGCTCATGTCAATACAATTCCAGGAATTGCAAGGCAGACATGTACTCTGTAGCAGGAGCAATATATAGAATTTAGCCTACTGTCTACTCTATTAAACTGCTTTATATATATCTGCACACTGTACCTTTGTCAAGAAATCAATGGCACTACTCTGCTCTTCTAAATTCCTAAGATTTATATCTTCACAACTGTTATGAGTATCATCATTTTGGGGAAAATCTTTTCACATCAATTATGAAAGTATACAATAGCCTCTGATATGGCATTTTGCCTCTCATCTGTCCTGGCTAGTAACTTCCCTTCTCACTACGGCCTTATCAATTTTTTTCTTAAAAAAAAAATCCAAAACCCAAAACGTTCATCAACTTTTTCCAATGACCCTTAATTTTCTACTAATGCAATCTCAAAATTCTGCTCTGACACTCAAAGACCTTTTAGAAAACATGGTTTCCTAAATCAGAATGCCTGTGCTTGAATTTTGATTTTGCTGTTTATTAGTCGTATGGCTCATTCAAGTTACTTAAATATATTGTATCTTCTTCATCTGTAAAATGAAGACAGTAATAGTGTACATGTCATGGGGTGGTTAAGAGGATTTAATGAATTAATGCATTTAATGAATTAATGGGAAGAATTTAGAATTGTGGCTGTTCAAATGGTGACGACGGAATAAATTTTAGCTACCATCATCATCAGTATTACAATAATTATTTATAAATTGTACCACATGTTGGTTAGGTAGAACCTACAGTTTTGGGGAATGTGTACTTTAATATAGATAGAGGCAATTTGCACAGCTACGAACTTAGAGAGATGTGGCAGCATCCCTTTTTAGCTCTGCTGACACAACCATACAAGCCGGTGTGTTATTTGGTTAACAGAATGTCCAGAGAAGAGCCAACAGAGATAGTTTACCTCATCAGAGAAAACATTCATTTTTTTTTTCCAGTTTTAATCATCACCCTGCTGAAAGAAATACTTTGCTGCTGAGTCATGACTTTTTGTCTCATATAATATGATAAATACTGTTTTTTCTAGGTTGTTACTATTCTCAGAAATCCTTGAGAGTTAAGAAGAGAGAGATGAGAATACCTTGAATCTAAAACTAAATTTGGCAGGAATTCCTTTGTTTTCCTTTCCTTTTCCATCTCAAAACAGTAAAGTGCATACCCATTTTATCTCTCTTCCATTAATCCACAAAACCACTGCTCTGGCCAGTTCATATTACTATCGCCAAAACTCCTAGGTTAATTTCTGCCACTGCTCTTTTATTTGTTACTCTTCCTTTGTAGAAATCTTTTTCTAATGTTTGGAGGTCAAGTTCAAGTTCTATGTGCCCAAAACCCTTCAATATCTCTAGCCACTATCAAACTGTCTATTCATGACCATTTGCTTATTTATCCAATATTGACTCAGTGCCCTCTGTTTTAGGCACTCTGCTAGGAGCAGAAGGTGTAGGGGTGGATAAGATAACAAGGGTTCCCAGTCCTGAGGGGAGCTTACTTTAAGGAAAAATGTATTGTCATTATTCATATATAGGTGTTAGGAAAGTATGCTAGGAGAGCATTTAAGGAGATGGTTGTTTAAGGAAGCCTTGATGGGGAAGTGATATTTAAAGCTGAGACATGAAGAATAAAGATGAGTTGGTTAAGCAAAGCCCTAGGGATAAAGGGGAAAGAAGACATTGGCAGCACTGAAAACAATGATTTAGGTAGAGGCAGTAAGTGCTGAAGATCGCAAAATGACAAGAATGGAGCTGCTGAAGAATTCAAAGAAGCCCAGTGTAGCTGCAGCCTAGATAACCAGCGGGACAACAATGTTATGAGTATTGAAATATTAATGACTTGGATCACCCAAAGAGTACTTACGAGTGCCAAGCATTTGGATTCAGGACCATGCTATATAATAGTGATAAATATTCATTTCATTATTTTATTATGATACATTTGTTCCATAGCTCTCCATACAGTCCATACAGAGATTCTATACAAGATATAAGATTAAAAATGTAGGGCAGGGCTTCCCTGGTGGTGCAGTGGTTGAGAGTCCGCCTGCCGATGCAGGGGACGCGAGTTCGTGCCCTGGTCTGGGAAGATCCCACATGCCGCGGAGCGGCTGGGCCCGTGAGCCATGGCCGCTGAGCCTGCGCGTCCGGAGTCTGTGCTCCGCAACGGGAGAGGCCACAACAGTGAGAGGCTGGTGTACCGCAAAAAAAAAAAAAAAAAAAAAAAAAAAAATATGTAGGGCTTTTGTCATTTATTTCTTTTCTTTGCTTCACGCACATATCGTAGACAGTAAGTGTTTGTACAGATTACTCTGTAGGATTCCATTTTAATCCTATTCAGTCTTACTTTTTTTTGTTTGTAGAAATGGACACACATACACAGACACACACAAAGGTTGTAAATATTATATGAATAGAAAAGTCTTCAAATGAAATCCAAACAGCAGTATAATTACTTGGACTACTTGATTTTAATCAGTGCAAAAGATAATCTCTTCCAAGACCAAAGATTGTAAGTGTTTGAAATCCGGAATAAAATCCTCCTATGTAGGCACTGTTTAATTACATCCCTTAGGGTAGGTAAATTTTGTAAGTACGATAAAACCACATTAAAAGTGATTCAGATCTGGCTTTTCCATTTTAGAAGCAGATCAAATGTTAGAAAGGAGTGGTGAGAAATAAACAACCTAAGTGCATTTTATTACCTCAATTCAAATTTCACAAGTTTTAGAAGTCTTACTGTGAAAGGCATAATTAGCAAAGACAGTTTCCTAGATTTACTGAGTATACAAAAATAAGGATAGGTTCTACAAAACTCTGAATTTAAAGTTTAGGGGAAAATTATATAAATATTATTTGATCATTAATATTCTTCATAATTTTAATTTATAAAAATGTAGATAAAATGTTTAAAAACCCTAAAATGTGAAATTTCGTCAGAGAGAGAGAGAGCGCGTTACTAACAAAGAAAACAATATGTACAAGTGATGAGTCTTAGCTATCTGCGTATCCTCTAGTACAGCTCTTTCATAAAATATTCTCACTAGATTAGAGTTCACGGCCATTGTGCCAATCAAGAGTAAGGAGGCAAATGAAACCTTCAAGCTTTCATCCTAGGGCCTCATTTACCTACTAATTACTGATGAAATCATTATAGGCCTCCATCAGTTAACACACCACTCATTTCTGTTAACACATGAATGCTGTCAGGGGCCATGGTGTGCTATTTAGGTTGCTATTTATCAGAAAATTTAAATGTGTTTCCAGGTCAGTTAGCAATCAGAGGTCATTCTTCTCTTCTTAAAATAATCCAAGTAAAGTAAACACATCAGCATCAATCCATATAATCTACTAATAGGGCCCATTACCTAGGTATCTAAAAATGTATCTGTAAAAATTGTGCATTTTAACTAGGAAAAGACCTGAAATGTTCAGGTAGCTTTGTCCTTATATTGAAAATTACTGTCCTCTTTATACAGCAACCTAAATTCAATTTCCTTTCCATGTCAAAACTAAAGTAATGCAAAGTTTGGCCAATTTGCTGCAAATCTGTCTTAGAGGGAAAATGTTGCCTCACGTGTACTTTCGGACATAGATGTTATCATTACCAGTGAATTTAACAAGTTATCTTTTCTCTCTCAGGAATTTAAATACATATTAAACAAACCTTCCAGTAAAGAGTCAAGAAGGCTAAAGGATAAATATGTTAGGAAGTATATAGAGTTGACTTTTCATCAATTTGTATCTGTCTGAAATAATTTATTTTTCATACTTATGATCGTTACTTTTCAACAGAGTAATTTACTTTATATATAACGTTCCTTCATTTAGAGAGACTTTATGTGGTTTATATTATGCAGGTGTGTGCTGGTTCCAGATGTACTTCACAAGAGCTGGTGGATACATTTTCAGGAATTTTATGAGCTAGTTAACAAAATCCATTATTTAACAATCTATTATTAAAATTAAATTATATAAATTGATAATTAAATATGTTAAAAATAAAGCAGGTAGATACTAAAACCTCATCATTTCCTAGTTATTTCACTAGAGTTTTACTATTATCATGTCCTTGACTGTGTTTAAATGTATTTTATCTGACTGGAGAAACACTATATAACAGTGCTACTGAGCATGACTTCTCAACTTTTCATTTGGTGATGTCACATTATTGTACATGGTGTAAGTATACATGTCATGGAAATTGGAATAAACTGCACATCACTACATAACAGGGCTTAACTTATTGTTTTGTTCATTGTCTAGACTTAAGAAAGTCATGAAGTAAATGTTAATAATGCAGTTTGGACTTAAAAATGTGTCATTTCAGGAGTCATAACATTGTGAATAACACACAAAAGATAAGCTATTCTTTCATTATTCAAAAATTATTAACCATTTCAGCAAAGAAGTCATTCATATTATTGACAAACAAGTGAAGTTCTGACATACATTTTTTTTTCTGACATACATTTTTACTGTAACATTTTGTCTTATTTGTTAGCATAAATGAAAATATCAACCAACAGTCACGTCAGAACTAGAAATGCAACCACAGGTTGGCGATGGATACAAAAGTTAGAGAAAATCAATAAAAATATTCTCTAAGAATCGACCAACTAGATGAAATCTACAATAATAAGTATGGTATATATACAATATTATTACTTATAAATTATGTGTCATACATCCTTATATAGTATTATACTAAACACACACACACACACACACACACACACACACACACACACACAAAACCCTTCCCTTTGACGAGTCCACTGTTAAAACATTTACCACCATATCACTGCTTAAATGAATATATAAAATATAAAAAGGCAATATATAAAATAGAAGTATGTGCTAAAGTAAAACAAAAGAAGAGGCATAAAAATGGAGCCAGAAGTGAGACTTGTAAGAATAACAAGAACAAGAACATAGATTATCAAAGCCTACTAAGGTTCTATGGGTAGATTAAATCTGCTCTAGACTTTCTAGTAGATGCTCTGAAAAATAAGACCTCATGCTTTACTAATTCATAATGTTTATTAAAGGAAAGCATACTGATTACTTAGAAGAAACTATTTTTGATCCTACATTTATTTGTAGGGGTTTGGGCCAAATTCTGTTCTTCAGGTTATGATGAATGACTATCACATCTCCAAACGAATAAACAAACAAAAGAAATAATCACCTTCTATCTTCTAAAAGTCAAACATCTTTATTCTTCTAATGAAATCTCTTTATTCTATTAACGAAACCATCTTTATTCTATTAACTAAATTGTTCCAGTATTCTGTATTTAATGGTCCCCTCAGGAGACAGCACCCCCGGAAAAGTCGTCTTCCTGAACCTATCCTGGAAGGACTGTCCATGTTCAACTGGGAGAGCTGATTTCTAAGTTCTCTGAAGGAGGGGTTATATCACAGACTGTCTTCATTTTTGTTAGTTTGGCGCGATCTCAGACTTGACACGTAGTTGTGTTAAGAGAGTACAAAACTGCACTGCTCCCAGTTATAAGTGTGTATCCCGTTATTTTCATCTTTTTAATCCTATATCTTTCTAGCTATTTCTCCCACTCTATCAAGCCTGTGAACTGTGTGACTGATTATACTGAAATAGTCACCATTTCTAGGATATGCCATACACTTAAATGTGTTTTCTTCCGCTTATAACACTTACTCTTTCAGTCTGAAATATGTTCCTACCCTTATCTAGGATCAAAGAATTTCTGTTTACTGTTCAAGACTCAGGCTGACATGCTAACTCTTGATCCTCCCACGAAGAGTTAAAGGCTTTTTCTTCTCTGTTTCTAAAATATATTTCTCGAGTATCTGCTTTTAAGGATTTTGTTAAGCTTAGTAATTCAGCTGTTTTCATATTCACCTCTAAGAAACTGAAGGCTCTTTGAGGTGAGGTCTGTGTCTTTGTAATGAACACTAAGAGTGGAAGTGTTTTATGTGGATCAGGTACTCACAAATGGATGACAATGACACACTGATGTGCAATGATGGGTGAGGCCAATCACTATCTTTATAATCATTATTAGACTTTTATTTCATAACTGTATAACAATAACTATTATATTAACTATCATAGTAACAATAACTATTATAACAAGTTATAATAACAATAACTTTATTTGACTTGTATTTCATCATTAAGAGTCAACCATAATGGCATAGACAAATAGCAACACTTGGGTTCATCTTCCTCAGAATGATATTATATATATATTTATTATTATTATTATATATTATTTATAATAACAGTCAGTGAATGATAGAATGATAACAGGCAGTGAATACACTTGCTAACAACCACATTTTAGGAAAGCTTACTTCCCAATGGGACAAAACTGATTTTTCTATAGAATTTTTAAACTGCTCGCTTTTAAAGGCTATAGAATAGTATCAGGGAAAATCTAGATCTTAGTAATCAGATGATTAAAACCAGGGAAGAAAGGGGCTAAATTTTATGCACAAAAAGTAAATAAATAAAAAGAAAAAAAAAACAAGCGCCATTTAAGTTTTTCATTTAACTTTATAGTGTTTGTCATTAATTAGCAATATTAATTTTTTTTAAAAGGAAAAACGTATTTCAGGTAGTACTAATTTACCATTAGCCAGCTGCTTTATTTGATGCTTCTCTTTCATCTCCAATAGAAACACCAATGGGTTTGGGAACCCTTACTTTTAAAATATAAAATAAAACCAGTATAGCATTTGTTAACAGTTTTTATATCCACCTTTTTTTTTACCTTAATCAATCTAACATCCAGTTCTAGTAATTCTAAATCAGATATTGAATTATGTAAGTCATATTTATGTAATATGCTTGAATCAAATTCCCAAACTTACCTATATAATTGTTCTTCTTTCTTCCAAATAATGGAAAACTTCCCTCAGATTCATCTAGGCCACGCCGCCAACAAACATAAGCTAACACTGACTAAAATGCTTGATTATTACAATTTTTACTGGATTACTCAGATAAAAACTATCCTAGAGTAAACATAATAGAAATGGTGCTTATGACTTTCTTCTAAGTGATTGTAACTATTCTTCCAGAGCATATTCTTCATCTCTAACCATGCGACAAGAATCATTTTCAGCTGCCAGGATTAATGAAGATAATCACTACTTTATGTATGTTGCTGGCATACGATTCTTATTCTTCTATTTGCCCCTCAAAACCAATAGATGAAATGTTACAATGCTAAATACGTATTTTATGAATTGTATCACTCCATTTAAAAAATGAAAATTATGATTTTATATGATAATAAATAAAGGGCAGTCTGGTTATGTTCTGGTTATCTTCTTTTCCCTTCATCCAGTTTCATACTCAATCCCTTGATGGTTAGGCTAATCCACTGGCTACCCTGGGACTGGGGTCATTCTGGTTTATATCTAAAGAACAGTGAAAAAATGAAATTGAACCAGATCTCTAAGCCCGAGGGACCTCCAGCTGCCTAAAGTCTTGTAGGCTACGGAGTTGTCAAATAAGTTCCCGAAGTTTGAGAGTGTGCTCAAATGACACACTTTTACAAAGCACACATATCTTTTGCTGGAGTATTCTCCAATGCATATTTATATCACTCCTTATGTCCAAAGATAAAGCTACAGAAGATGTCTGATCTCTGGTTAAGGTCATGACCGAAAAGTTATCCATTTTACTAAACTTTCTAAATAATATTAAGAAATAGTTAGTGTGTACTGTTTTGGCAAAATATCATCCACTTTAGTGATTTCCTTCAATTACTTATTGAAAATAATTTGTAGACTTAAGCATATTTGAAGGTCATTATTGTAGACAGTATTTTCTTCCTCATTATTCAGAAATTTTTTCAGGATTCACCTAAAAATGATCTTTTATTTTCCATAAATATAATTTGAAATCTTGTCATTAGTAAATGTAAGCCTCAAATTATGCAAAATATTACTAGTTTATTAGTTTATAATGCAGATTATTATTTATCCATTTAGTTTATACATAATTATTTCTGGGTTTTACAGATTTGGGGCAAATAATCTATATACGGGGAAAACATATGTTTTATTATATTATTATAGAGGAGACTATTATAATAAATATTTATCACAAATATAATAATACATTATTCATTTTATTACATTATTATGGGGGACTTTGGAAAATTTTTAATTAGATGTTTTATCAGGTTTTAATTTAAAAAATAGTCCTACAAAATTTCAGTTTTTCTATAAGATTTTCCATTTCCCTATTGCTACCCTAGTCACTCCTACCATCTCTAAGCAGAGCACTGAACTGAAAGGGAAGCTTAGATTCTCTTTTCAAACCATCAGAAAAATAACCTAGGTCTCAATGACGGCAAAAATACAAAGTTGTGTCCACTGAATTTTCTACTTTTCTGAGGTCAGATATACATTTGACCCTTTCTGAAAGTTTTAGGCCTACCACCATTGATCTTTATTAGCTGCTGTCTGTCTAGGAACCAGAATTCTTAGGGCTTTACTGAGACGTATATTGCCTCAGATGGAACACTCTTCCAGCAGACTAGTCCCCTTTTAATAACCTTCTCCTCCCTACAAGGTCAAGGAGCTGGGGTATATAGGATGGGCGGACCCTTCTACCCCAACCTTTCCCCTGCCACCCTTCACTCCTGTCACTCAATGGGTCCATTCTACACCTCCCCCACTTTAGAAGGCTACAGAGAATGATTTCCTCACACTGACTAGAGCACTAAAGGACACCATTACAGAGCTATCTTATCTTACATTCAAAAGAAATCTAAGGGATTTCAGGAAGTATGAATGGCTTTCATTACTGAAGCTATTTCTCCACATAAATTGAAAATGGCTTCTAGAGATCACTCCCCAGCTTACTCAGGGACTCTGTCCTCACCGTTGCCCATCTTGGCTTTCTGTAAAGAAATACTAGCTTCTGCTGCCTGAGGTTCTCCCTGAATTGCTTTAAAAAAATCTTTACAGTGTGCTGCTTATTCTTTAAGATTATAGTTAAACAAAACGACTCTATTTTATTTTAGTTCTGATCTCACTTACCATTTAAGAAATTATATCTCTGATTTTTTTTTCAGAAAGAAGATTCTTTTTGAAAAACTGTAAAGAAAATACATTTGTCTTTCTGTATGCAAAGTCATGTGGCTAATTAGAAGCCTCTTTTACCTGCAAGGGTAAGGGATATTTTAGAGTAAATCACTGTTAAAAATTGGAATGGAAGTATCAGTTTTTACCACAGTTTTGGGCAGTTTGACTTTTGTTATCTATCCATCTATATAACTATATATTTAAAGAAACACTGGCTGGTAAAAGATGCTTACTCAATAAAACTATACACATTCTATTCATTCTCTTTTCAAGAGTTCCAATTTATCTATTTAGAATATGAAAATCTAATGAATGAAATTAATTTTTAAGAGAGTAATATATTTTAGAGATTCTGGTACATGTTTGAAAAACAGCAATAAATGAAGAAATTATTGGTGATTTAAGAATTTATTCTGAAGAAGCATTGTCAAGAAATTAATTGCATACGTTTCTACAAATTCCCCCAATGTGCATAAACATCTACATAATGAAAAAGGAATTAGTACCCTGGCTTCTTTTTCCTCATTTGACTAACATGCTCATTTTAGAAAAAAAAACACTGGTGAAAGATATGGCTTTTGAATGAAAAAGAGGGGGAAAAAACCCACCATAGTGTCACAGATGGCTGTCAGAATAAAATGAAGCATGGGTCTGTTGAGGGAATCAAACATGAGTGTGAAATCCGAACAGAAAGGCATGGAGCAGAAGGCAACATTTCAAAAGGCATTTGGCACCAAGTGGCATTGTGAGGGTTAATTTACTGCCAGGAGCTGCTGGGCCTTTCATTCTCCACAGACACACAATAGACAGATCCCCAAAGTGCCCATCATAATCACAGATGCTGGGGGATTAATGCTAAGATGAAAGCTTCATGAATATTAAAAATATCAAAACTGCTAATGATGGAGCAGAGTTTGAAATAACATTCAGCCTCAAAATCTAAGAACATGGAACGCAGGCATAGTAAGACACTGTCTTTTAAAAACTGATTAAAATCTACTCAATTTGTAGCAGAAAGAGGCTTATGCATATTAGGACCTGAATTGGCTGCCAAACTTTACAAATTGCACAGACTAATTACCATAATTAAGCCTTGGATTGAAGAAGAAAATTCCATTTATCTCAGGCTGACTCAGTGGAACTTCAACAAAGAAAGTCCTGACATCAGATGGGCTTTTCCCTCAAATGATATTTCAAAGCCCACTAAAAATAAACAAACAAAAGAGGCCCCATCCTCTTAGAAGCAGGAATAGTAACCATTCAGTGTAAAATAGAGTTGAAGGAAAGAACTGTTCAATATTATAAAAGCTAGTTTAGGTAAATTTAAAGTTTACAATGTATGAGAAGCTCCATTAAAAAAAAGTGGAATTCCTTAGTTAAAAAAAATCTGAATTACAAAATACTTATGTATAGAACTAATAACATTTTAAATTTTAATTATTTATTAAGATATAATTGACATATAACATTATATCAGTTTCAGGTGTACAACATAATGATTCAATATATGTATACTTTGGAAAGGATCACCACAATAAATCTAGTTAACATCCATCACTATATACAGCTACAATTTTTTTCTCGTGATGAGAATTTTTAAGATCTACTCTCTTCGCAACTTTAAAATATACAATAGAGTATTATTAACTATAGTCACCATGCTGTACATTACAACCCCAGGACTTATTTATTTTATGACTGCAAGTTTGTACCTTTTGACCACCTTTATCCATAGAAGTGATAAAAATTTGAGTGCCTTCTAACTTATTGCATTGGTTTAACAAATAGTTTCATATGATTTAGAATTTAGTTAGCTTGATTTCTGATAAGGATAAAGATACCTTAACTTGCTATATCTTCTCTCCACTAATATGAACATCAGTCTTAATAAAAGTAAATCAGGTTAGACCATATGAGAGTTTATTTATTCTTTAGCTTCCTTAATTTTAAAAAGCCATGTCAGCAGGTATGAAGGTTATTTCCACATGTTGCCTAGCCTAAATTCAGTTAGTTTATCAGTGACTCAGAGAACTTTTTCAGAAAAAATGTTATCATCAAAGTTGACATTATCTTTATGGGTAGTAAAGTTGCTACATCTATGCCTATTTTTTGAAGCTCACTTCTGACACTGAATAAAGGATTCAAAACAGTTACATCTGATTATGGAAAACACTATGAACAAACTGCTTTTTAATCAGTGTTGAACATTTAGCTTATATTTTGGAATGGATTGAACTTGAATCAAACTAAAGCATTTACACTTTTAGTTTACAACAGTTGCTTGTAGAGCTCGCAAAACTGGCCATACTTTAATTTCATTGGTTCATATGTGGAAATGCTTTTTGGTGTGCTTTACCCTATATTTCCATGATTTTTAAAGCAAAGTTTTAACTTGCCTCCTTTTTTTTTTTTTAATCCAAGTAGTATCCATTAATTAAAATTTTTCTATTGCCTCCAGATTTGTTCCCACTAACTTATTCTTCCCAGTGATTTAGGACACAGATATGATGATGTTGTTTAACTTTCCTCCCCCAATGACGGGCTTTTAGAATGAAACACAAATTCCTTAGCACAGCATCCAAGGCCATTATAACTGCCCACATCTACTTCTCTATCTTCATTTCTTGTTAACCCTTTTCCTCTCTTTCTTTTTTTCTTTCTCTCTTACTTTTCTCTCCCTCCCTCTCCTTTCTTTCTTTCTTTTCTTTCTTCCTTCCTTCCTTCCTTCCTTCCTTCCTCCCTCCCTCCCTCCCTATAATTTTTTTTTTTTTAGGCACTGAAATAGCCACTGGGAATAAATATCTAACAAAAGAAATATGACTTCCTGACTCAGTGGAGATTACAATTTAGTGGACAAGAACTAAATTTTAAAAACTTCTTTTCACTCTTCTTCTCCCCTCATACCACCACCATTCCACACATGTGCATACACATATGTAGTTTTCCATTTTCCAACTGCAAGCAGGGAGGAGGTATAGTGTAATAGCTGAGAACATATATTCTGGATTTTTGTTCAAATTTGAGCTTCACCCTTTGGTAACAGTGTGAATTGGGCAAGTTACCTACTGTACCTATATACCATATCTCAAAGGGTTGTTGTGAAGATTAAATAAATACAATCTGGCACATAATAATTGTAGTTATTTTTCTTAGTGCAGTCAGTACTACAAAGGAAGGAATGAAAGTTATGTTGGCCTGTGACTGAGTGAGTGAGGGATCCAATTCAGTCTGAGGGGTGAACAGAGGATTCTCTGATGAAGTACTGAGCTGATTTCTGGAGGGTGCACAGTTGAAGGGGATGATGGTAAGCCCAAGTGTTTTCCGTTCAGAAAGAACTTTCCTGTGGAGACCCTGAGGGGTCCAGCAGCCCAAAAGAGAAAGGCTGAGAGAAAACTAGTGAGGCTGTAGCACAGAACACAGTGTGATAAATGAGGCTGCCACTCCCATTAATATTTGTGGAGGTGCTGTATTTTCTATTATGTATAAATTTCCTAGATTTTAGCATCCCCTGTGCCTCTGTCAGTCACTCTTTTCCAAAATCTGTCTACTTGTTCTTCAGAACATATATATAGCATTTCCTTCTGGAAGTCTCCTCCTCCTGGATTCCACCCTCCCAGCACCACTCCCCCCTGGGCTGGATAAGGTGCTTCTACTCTCTTTAAACCCACATCAGAGCATTCATTGCTCTGAATTATACTCATGTGCTTCTGTGTGGAGACCTACCTGATCACAGGGTTTTTCCCTTATTTATCTTTGAATTGACACTGTCCTGACACCAAGAAGGGTCTTGTATATAGTATGTGCCAAGGTGTAAAAGTCTGTCAAATGAGTACATGAATTAAATATATACCCTCAAAGCATACCCTAAATGTTAAGACTGCACAGTTTAAATAGCAAATTGAGAATAGATATCCAACAACATTATAGATGTCCATCGAACGTTACTTATCCTGTGAAAGTAAGGATTTCCTGGTGTAAATGAACTCTCATTATAAACACATACAAACTCTTTCATTTTTAAATGCAAGACATAGTTGAAATTCCTACTATGGATTTTTTTAAATGAGGGGTAAGATAAATTTAAGAAATCTTCATCAAATTTTATATCTGTAAGCACTGATCTGCTCAGAAAAACAGTAAAGATTTAACTAGAAATTTAAGAGAATTTATAATATTCATTTTTAAATATACCTTTATTGAAAACAAAAGTTAATTAGATATTTTTTCCCTGTATGCTAAGATATATTACATTTCTGTTTGTATTTATCTTTATTTTCTCCTTCCTTCTAGTCTTAAAATTATTGTCACAGGTGATATTCATTACTAGTTTCATATGATGCTAAAAGCAGAAGCAGCAGTAAACTTAGTGACCTGAAATTGAGGGGCTACATTGCTCTTTGGCATCTACAACACTGCCTTCCCCTCCACTTCCTTTCCATCCTTTTTTCTGTCAAGGGCCATCTGCTTTTTGCATGGCCAGAGATTGCACAGCTGATTGTCACTGACTGTCAAGCTCCAGAGACTGGAAATGCCCTTTCCCTTCTTAGTGTCTGTCTTGTGAGCCTATGTGCAGAGGACGGTGACAAAAAAAAAAAAAAAAAAAAAAAAAAGTCAGTTATTCTAGCCTATAAATACAAACAGAACATTTACATTCCCCTAAATAGTGACTCACAGTATTGTGAAAAAGGTTGATCTATGACACATCATTACATAGATCTGCCATAGTTCTGTCTTTACTGTGCTGGGACACAGTGGTGTGTGCGTGTGTGTGTGTGTGTGTGTGTGTGTGTGTGTGTGTGTTTGTGTGTACATGCATCGGTAAGGGAATGGGTAGGAGATAAGGCTGGAAACATAAATTAGGATCAGAGGTGTAAAGGGGGCAAATTTTAAATGAGATAAAGGAGAAGCAGACATTCTCAACAGGAGTTAAGCTAAAAATATAAGTCCTAACATATTTGAAGTGACTATTATTTCCATCCTACCAAGGATGGGACATAACAAGTACCAATTTAGTTACAAAGGAGATAGGTTAATTCATTACCTATGATGGCTGTCTTTGAGCTTTAGGACTTAGCGAACTCTGGTTGACAGGGAAACTGATGCTTAGGGTCCCGCACTTGCCTAGACCCCTGCCAAAGTATGAAGAGAAAAAGAGAAGAGCTGAATTGATGTGTGGTTGTTGGGGACTGCTGGGTTAAGATGGTGGAATGGGAAGGGACCCGCTTAAAATAATGCAGCTGGTGAGTGTCAGGGCCAGCATTGGGTCCTATTTCACACCCCAAGTAATCCAGCCACTGAAAGGAGACAGTTAAATTGATGATGAGGATTGCCTGTGCGTATAATATTCTTCCAGTTATTGGAGATACAACTTTAAAAAATATCCTGAATATCTGTTGTCTATGAGGCAAAAACAACACGACTCTCCGTGAGGGATTAAGTCATGATTTAAGAACCCCAAGGAAGGGCAAGTTTGGCTTAACTTCCCTCTTTACTTTCTCTCCCTGGTTTTAGGTTTCATGATTTCTAAACAGGGTGGTGGTTCTATTCTTTCTTTTCACCCAGGGCTAGTAAGAATATCCTCTTTCCTAAAAAAGAAAAAAAAAAAAAAAGAAAAAGAAAAAGAAAGAAAGAAAGAAAGAAAGAATTTGTATAATCTCCAGGTACCTATGTTGAATAAATAATGGACATGTAACTGTCAATAATCAAGAAGACTGACTTTTAGTAACTTAAGCCCATGCCCTCAAATTACATTGAAATTTATCTTACTATCCTTTTATTGATATAAAGGGTTAGTGGGTATCACATTAATTCAGCTCAGCGAAACTCATGTTTATTCCCATTGGTAAAGGGTCTCAGAGCATCAGTGATGCTTGGATGTTTGCTGAAAGCTTTTGAAAAATCCCATTAACTTTTAAGTGCTGATAACTTCAATGTTCAACCATATCCCTTAAAAATTTCAAGTGCTGTTCTTGTCTAAAAAAATATTGCTGATCTTACTTTTTTAGTTGGCAAGGACTTAAGCAATGTTTATTCCACTAGGGTACTCCCCCTCCCACCACAAATGCACACAGGGACAGAAAGACAGAGAGAGAACAATATTTAATCATTGTTTTGTATGTGGGTACAAAAGGGAAAATATTGAGAATTACCTTTTTTTGACAGAAAGAAGTAGAGAATCTAGTACCATTTAATTTCCTCTTTAAGATTGTGCTAGAAAGCTTGAATTTGCTTTATATGCTGAAATAAGTAAGAAAATCCTGATAGTTAAAAGAGAACAAGGGTCATGGCTTCAGTCACTTGATAACAACACTAGGGAGAAAAGCCAAGGACCAACTTCTGGTATTTTTGTATCACAAAGTCAACTCTACGAATACTTGAAAATACTTACAGCTGATATAAATGAAACAGAGAGAAAAACAGATAGCTCCATCAAAGAAAAAACTCTAACATACTGAAATTTTTGGTAACATTGGTGGCAAGAGCAATCATGATTCTGTGGGGAGTTTATGCTCATTTTTTCAATGAGATTCTACTTTGAAGTGCAGTGTAACATTATATCTTTTCTAAGAGGATACAGTGTGATCATAAGAGAAAACTATCTATAGAAAGTGGCTTAGCCTAGATTAAGAGCAAAATAATAACTGAGGGTAACTGGTTGGTGGTTCTAGAGGATGTGTCTTCTAATTTGTTTAGGGTACAAGTGCTTTATTTGGGCAATACTTTAAAAATATTTTTAAAAAGTGAATATTATTGCCACATGCATCTGAAATTAATGGGCGCAAACTCACAAAATGCTAGAAAATGGGTTCTATGACTATTACAAATATGTGTGTGTGTATATCTCTCTCTCTGTCTCTCTTTCTCTCTCCCTATCTATCTATCTATCATCTATCTATCTATCTATCTATCATCTATCTATCCATCTCTCTCTATATATAGTTTTTATAGTAAACATTAGCGGGATTCCTTTTTTTCTTCGCTTTTGGCTTTTTGTGCATTGCGTGGTAAAATATTTCTGAAAGATTTCTAGTCAGTTATCATCCTGCTTTGTTCTTGACTAGGATATAATCAGATTTGTAGGAAAAACACATAAGAACCTAAGGCAGTTCTTATAGCAGTTGACTTGATGGGATATTAAAACATCTGTTGTCAATAACTACAAGCATTTTTGGTACTCCAGCCAATACAAACTTGTTATTCAATTATTAATAATATGACAGTTAATGCTTTACTCTGCTTCAAGTTATATAAAATGCATTGTTTAAATTCTGTAACCATTTTGTTTTCTTCTGGAGTTTGGCTTTTGAATATTTGCTGGTTTTATACAATCACCAGTTGTGTCAAGGGGAAGAAATAAGTGTACTGGCAGGATGCAAGGAACAGAATAACATATGACTTTTAAATGCCCCAAAAGAGAAAGGATTAGGCTGCTCATTATTGAAAGGATATTTTACAGATCGTTAATGCTCTGCTGTTTGCTCACATTAGTTTCCATAATGAGACCTCTATTCCAAAAACAATAATCCTATCAAGAGTAACTTGAAATGTAGGTTTTCTGAGCTTTGGAAAGAGAGCTCTGCTCTCACTTAAGACGATATATAGATTTCCATTGCAGCAGATACCACTGAGCTGCTATGTGAACTGTTAGAGTATATTCTAAGAATTTTATAGGGAGCTGTCACACAACCTACAGTTGCTTATGCTTTAGAGAAGCAGGAAGGTATTACTCAGAGAGATAGAGAGAGGAGAGAGAGAGGTTACATCTGGGTGAAGAGGTTCCTATTTCTCTTGACCAGTGTGGATAGTGGGGTGAGGTCAGGGCCAGGACTTCCGGTAGTTGAGTCAGCTTGGGTCTTTCCTCCCAGGCTGGGGCAGGACCGACCTAATGGGAAAGGGTTTTTGCGTTAAAGCTCTTGTTTTCAGGGAAAGTTTCCTTCTGGTCTTGTAAAAGTTCCCAGAGAGACTGGGAACACTGGAAAGGACTCCTGAAAGGTGAAGAGAATTGCTGGAGCTCTTAGCATCTAAGTTTCTTCTAAGAGTTTCCTTCTACAATCTCCTTCAAGGTATGGATTTGAGCTCCACAAGGCAGACTGATTATCGATATAACCCACAGCATCTCCCAGTTTGCCTAGAGCAAAAGTCAGGGTGCCTTACCCTCTGTCTTGTCATAATGGACAGAGCACAGATTTGAGATTCAGCTTGATTTCCACTTCACCGTATTCTGGCTTTGTACTCAACTTCAACAAAACTCAGTGCCTTTCTTTGTAGAATATGGCTAATGATGACTTCTATTTCAGAGTGTCATGGAAATCACAGTATCTGCCGGAGCAGGCACTCATAAAATAGTTCTAAGGAGTAGTTCATTCAAGCTGTAAAAATAACCTAACCGGACCTTGGCAACACTCTGAGAAGTGAAGATCTCTGGGGTTCCACTTTGTTCTTGCCTCTATCTCTCCAGGGGTCTTGCGGCTTTATGCTGATGAGAATAATTTATTTTTTAGATCATTTACCTTTATAAGGAGAGGATTGTAGAAGCTATACATTAAGCCAAAGGAATTATTCTAGTTACAGAATTTCAGGCAGTAGTCAGCAGAGAGACTTAGGACAAATATTCTATTTTACTCTTTCACTCTCAAGTGGCTCCCTATTGCACTAATATGTAGAGATGACATTTCAATTGTCAGATGATTCTTGCCACATTTGATTTTAATGACATTTCCTCATCAGAATCTTTACTTATCATTCTGATTTTTTTGTATGCATGTCCCTAGATAATAACTGAATAAAATAGTCGAGATTAGAAATAGTCACATGGAGATTTCTGTCTTCAGAATACTTGTTTAAATACCATGAGAGCAATGATGGCAGGGGTCAATATGGGCCCATAAAACACGACTGGCAAATTTGAAATTAATTGGTTGCCATAGTGCAGTATCTGGTACTTTTGCTTGGTTATCCTAGAGATGTCACATACTAAATATTTCATTTTGTGATCTGAGGAGAGCTGGCATTCCTTTTCTCACATGGGTCTTCTCAAAATGAGTTTCAGATTTTAGAATTCATAATAAGACACATATATATGCCTTATTATGACTTATGTTTTATTATTATTATTTTTGTTAGCTAACATCTCCATTTTTATTTATTTTATTATTTTTGGCTGTGTGGGGTCTTCATTTCTGTGCGAGGGTTTTCTCTAGTTGAGGTGAGCGAGGGCCACTCTTCATTGCGGTGCGCAGGCCTCTCACTGTCGCGGCCTCTCTTGTTGTGGAGCACAGGCTCCAGACGCGCAGGCTCAGTAGTTGTGGCTCACGGGCCCAGTTGCGCTGCAGCATGTGGAATATACCCGGACCAGGGCTCGAACCCGTGTCCCCTGCATTGGCAGGCGGATTCTTAACGACTGCGCCACCAGGAAAGCCTGTTTTATTATTAATATAACATCAATTCAAACATTTTATTTGTATGTATATTATATATTATATGTATATAAATATTTTATATCTAACATATAAAATATTTAAAATAATATATATATATAAAATATTTGAATTCTGTCACCAGATGTTGTAAATAGTTTTCACTTGAACCCAAAATTTCATTAAACATTACTTAGAGTAAAGAATAAATTTAAGATAGAGAATCCTGAAAGATTAGAGTTGGAAAGAAATGTGAGAATTTAACTGCCCCAAGCCCTTTATGTTAATGATGAGGAACACAGGGCTAAAAATATTGAATGAACTATATTCAAGGTGACCTAGACATTTAATGAGAAGTTTTGTACCATATTCTGCAGCCCAAGTCCTATGTTCTGTCCTAATACAAACCTTGGGCTGGAGAATGCTACCCAAATAAGTTGATTGGCTCTTCCACATAGGTGGGCATATGTGTTTTTCATTACACATGTTTGATGCTCAACTGTTCTTATCTCATGAATGAAATTGGTTCTTCTTTCTCTGATTTATCTTGTGTCTCTTGTATTATGTGTGTGTGTGTGTGTGTGTGAATATATATATAGCCAAGGCTCCTCTTCACAGCCTTACCAATATGTCCTTCATTTCTGCTGTACAAACCTGCTAATTAGGTCACAAGCCTCTCATCCTAGCCCCTGCCACTATATCTCAATGCCCATCTTGCTCTTCCCATATTCTGCTGGCTGCCTTATGGGCACATGGTAGGACTGTACTATCCCACCCTTCTTTAAGGTCAGGTATGGACGACTGACTTGCATTCAATGAAACATGAGTGGAGGATTTAAGAGGTAAAACATGACTCATCATGTTCCTTCTCACTTTGCAATAGTCATAAACATATGTTGAGATAAAGTCTCCCTCCCTGGGTTTCTGAGTGGCAACAATGAGCAGAGCCCCTTTCTAACTCCAAGGAGGGCAAGTGTGAAATGAACTACCCTATGAGTAAACTACCCTATGTTATCTCTTATTAGGACATTATATTGCATGGTAATAAAAAATGATAATAAAGGATAATAAATGGAAAGATATTTCTCTGCCAAACGTATGACAGAGAGAGTAAAAGAGAGCTATGGTTTCTCTTGAAAAGCTTCACTGTAGAAGTGGATTACAACCCAGGTTCTGACATATGTATAAAATGGGGAAGATATAAATCATCAGGCCACCTGATGTGAGTGGAGAGGTGGAGATTATCCTCAGCATCCTGCAACCTTAAGAACAATGAATTCCCTTCAGCTTAGAAAAGCTCCAAAGGTGTCTAGTCATTCTTTAAATATATGTATATTTTTTACCTCTATCAATCAAACACCAGTGCTCATAAGAAAAGATATAATGCTGTGCTTCACAGAGATGAGAAGATGTGATATATAGAAGAACTTTCTGATCAGTAGAGCTCTCCCCAAATGGACCTGGCTTTTTGGTAGAAGGCCAAATCACCACCTGGAAGAGATACTGAATAAGACTTTCTAGATAGTCTCTAAATTTCCTTCAAATGCCAAGATTTTGATATCTTCTCTCTCTACCCTAATTTGTCTAGGTTTTCTCTGGAGCTGTATAGATCACACTCACATGAGCATTTCTTAAATACTATTTGATACTGACTATCACCTCTCTAACTGAATATTTTTTCTCAATTACTGGAAAATTTTAAACCTGGCGTTGAAAATAATTTTTGTCCAACACTGAATAATTCAGTCATTTGAAGGGGAGCCATTGAAATGCAAAATGTTGGCAGAACTCATTTCAACAAAGGTTCCAAAAGAGATCCAGAAAACAGATGGCCCTGGGGTTAGCTCACTCTGCCAAGATTTCTGGGACACATTTTACTTTGGGTGGTGTGTAATCTGATTTGTAAAAGAAAAATATGGTTTCAGGCCCAGGTGTAGATAAATTCCATAAAAATAATCATTAAAACTCGTTCTAGTATCTCTGCAGAAACAAATATGCATTTATTTCATGCTGTTCTCATATACAATATTCAACTCAATTTAGTTCATGCTATTTAAGTGATGGAATAAAAAGAAAGCTGAGAAAAAAAGGGAGCCCTGTTTATTCCTGTGTGATCTCAGGCCAGTCACTGATCCTTTCTGAGCTCAGCGGTCTTACAAATGTTAACATTCTATGAATGTGCTATTTCTTTGATGGAAGGAAAAAAATGTACCTTCTTCCTATTTTAATACTGAGTGCAGAATGTTTACAGACTGCCGTAGAAACCAGTCAGCCCTAAACTGCTACTCCTTGGAACCAGGTGTGATGGAGGAAGGGGAATAAACTGTGAACATAAATAGGTGTTAAGAAATTGTGTTTAGCCTCTTAGAGATATCTTTACTGTTTTTATAACTATATTTGCAATACTTTTGTATGTAAATAAATTTAGGTGTATGTTTGAATTCTTAATGTGGACAGAAAAGGCTGTTGCTTCTTCAATTTACTGCATAAACACTAAAATTAGCATCAAGTTGCATTAAATATTGGCGGGGGCAGCCACAGGATACCTTTTATTTTGTTACTATAATAGTAACATATTATCATCAGAGAAGAATAAGATACAACAGAAAATAAAAGTTTTAGTTGACATCTTTCCATATATTTACCTGGAATCTTTTAAGACATGTATGTATACTGTGCACATATGTGCACCTCTACTGTGTTGGGGCATATATTCTGTGTGCACACAATCACACACCATTTTTCTGTTTGTAAAAATGGAATTTTTTTCTTTCATTCATTTTTAAACTTGCCTTTTCTTTTAATATGTTTTTTTTATTAAAACAAAAATTTTCAGATGCTGAGCATAGTTTTGCTAACATTTTCAAGTCATTGCTCTATGAGAGCAGAGATCTTATCTTTTTCTCCACTGTATTCCTTAAAGCCAGCAGAATCCATAGTCATTTACTCACTAAATATTTACTGAACAAATAAATGAAAGTAAGAAATTTTAAAATGCCCTATAAGTTCAGACATTGTTAAAGTTAGGAATACAGGTGTACAGAGATGCTTTAAGGCCACTTAAATATCTCAATTGGTGTTTGATTGATAAGACACATATAAATGTATTAAACACATAAAATAATTAAGAATAGAGGTGCACCCACATGCCAATCCAGGACGATAACTTTTCTTGAATTAAAAAAATGTAAATATGCAAAAGGAATGAATATAAGTAGGAGAGGAAGAATAAGAAAATTAGCATGTTGCATAAGCTTATGCTTCTGCTCATATGGGTCTTATAGAATATTTCTGTCAACAGAGAAAGTTCTACTGGACAGCATTTGCATTACAGCATCCTCATTTCTGCTCAACAGCAGATTAGAGGATGCAGAAGAATGGATCAGCGAACTGGAAGACAAGGTAGTAGAAATCATCAAAACAGAACAGCAAAAATAAAAAGGTTTTTAAAAAATGAGGATAGTTTAAGAGACCTCTTAGACAACATCAAGGGTATTAACATTTGAATTATAGGGACGCCATAAGGAAAAGAGAGAGAGAAAGTGACAGAACACCTATTTGAATAAATAATGGCTGAAAACTTCCCTAACCTGGTGAAGATGACAGACGTCCAAGTCCAGGAAGCACAGAGAGTCCCACACAAGATGAACACAAAGACACCCACATTGAGAGATGTTGTAATTAAAATATCAAAAGTTAAAGATAAAGAGAGAATCTTAAAAGCAGGAAGAAAATACCAGTTACATAAAAGGGAATCCTCATAAGGCTATCAACCGATTTTTACAGCAGAAACTTTACAGGCCAGAAGGGACTGGCACAATACATTCAAAGTACTGGAAGAAAACAAAATGCAACAAAACAAAACTTACAACCAAGAATACTCTACCAGGCAAAGTTATCATTCAGAACTGAATAAGAGATAAATAAATTCCCAGACAAGCAAAAGCTAAGGTAGTTTACCAACACTAAACGGTCCTTTCAAGAAATGTTAAAGAAAATCTTTAAACAGAAAATAAAAGGCCATAACTAGAAACAAGAAAGTTATGAAAGAAAAATATTCTTACTGGTAAAGGTGAACATATATTAAAAGTAATAGATCAACCAACTATATAGCTAGTTTGGAGATTAAAATAAAAAGTAGCAGAATCATTTATATCTAAAAGAATTCCTTAAGTAATACACAAAATAAAAGGATGTAAAATATGTTATCAATAACATAAAATGTGATGGGCAGGAGTAAAATATGTAGTGCTTTTGGAATGCGCTCAAACGTAAGTAACCATCAACTTAAATTAGACTGCTATACACATAGTTTGTTATATATGAAACTCTTGGAAACCACAAACCAAAAACATATAACAGATACACAAAAAATAAAGAGAAATGAGTCCAAACATAACATCAAAGAAAGTCATCAAATCACAAGGGGAAAGAACAAGAGAAGAAGAAAGGAAGAGAGAATTGTAAGAATAACCAGAAAATAATGAACCAAACAAGTGTATAACTATCAATAATTACTTTAAATATAAATGAACTAAATTTTCCAAACAAAAGACATAGGGTCGCTGAGTGGATAAAAATCCAGACCCACATATGCTTTGCTTATAAGAGACCCACTTCAGATTTAAAGACACATAGACTGACAATTAAAGAATGAGAACAGGTATTCCATGCAAATGGAATAAAAAAAAAGCAGGTGTAGCAATACTTAGATCACACAAAATACACTTTGAAACAAAGAATAGCAAAAGACAAAGAAGGGCATTACATAATGAAAAAGGAATCAATTCAACAAGAGTATATAATGCTTATAAGTATCTATGAACCCAACATAGGATCATCTAAATACATAAAGTAAATATTAACAGATATAAAGGGAGATATTGACAGTTTTCCAATAATAGTAGGGGAATATAACACCCCACTTACATTAATAGATATATCATCTAGATAGAAAATCAATAAAGAAATGTTGTCCTCAAATGACACATCAGATCAAAGAGACTTAATAGATATATACAAAACATTCCACCCGAAAACAATAGAATACACATTCTTTCCAAGAGCACATGGAACACTTTCTAGGATAGATCACGTTAGGCCACAAAACAAGTTTAAATAAATGCAAGAAGTTTAAGTCATATCAAGCATCTTTTCTGACTACAATAGTATGAAATAGAAATCAGTTACAAGAAGAAAACTTCAAAAACCACAAACATGTGGAAGCTAAACTATATGTCACTAAACAGATAATGGGTCAACAAAGAAATTAAAAAGAAAATTAAAAAAAATCTTGAGACGAATGAAAATGGAAACACAACATTCCAAAAATCTATGGGATGCAGCAAGAGCAGTTCTAAGACGAAATTTATAACAACACAGGCCTATCTCAGGAAAAAAAAACCTCAAATAAACTATATAACTACACCTAAAGGAGCTAGAAAAAGAAGAACAAAGCCCAAAGGTAGTAGAAGAAAGGAAATAATAAAGATTAGAGTGAAAATAAATAAAAAAGAAACTAAAAAAATAATAGAAAACATCATTGAAACCAAGAGCTGTTTCTTTGAAAAGATAAACAAAATTGATTAAACTTTAGACAGATTCTTCAAGAAAAAAAAGAGAAAGGGCCCAAATAAATACAATCAGAAATGAAAGAAGAGAAGCTACAATTGACACCACAGAAAAAATCATTATAAAAAATTACTAGGAAAAATTAAATGCCAAAAAATTGAACAACCTAGAAGAAATGGATAAATTCCTAGAAACATAAAATCTTCTGAAATTGAATCAGGAAGAAATAGAAAATTTGAACAGATCAATCACTAGTAATGAAACTGACAAGTAATAAAAAAAACTCCTAACAAACAAAAGTCCAGGACTAGATGGCTTTAAAGGAGAGTTTTACCAAACATTTAAAGAATAGCTAATACTTATCCTCTTAAACTACTCCAAAACTGAAATAGATTAAAGACTTAGATGTAACACCTGAAACCATAAACAACCTAGAAGAAAACATGTAGTATGCTCTCTAACATCTGTCTTAGCAATATTTTTTAGGTCTGTCTCCTTAG
The DNA here is from genome assembly GCF_951394435.1 of Stenella coeruleoalba. Classification (NCBI taxonomy): domain Eukaryota; kingdom Metazoa; phylum Chordata; class Mammalia; order Artiodactyla; family Delphinidae; genus Stenella; species Stenella coeruleoalba. The sequence continues at coordinate 112,216,086 of NC_137150.1, read as the reverse complement.
GCAAGGACAACAAAAGCAAAAACAAACAAATGGACTACATCAAGCTAAAACGCTTTTGCAAAGCAAGGGAAACCATCAACAAAATGAAAAGGTAACCTACTAAATGGCAGAAGATATTTGCAAATGACATCTCATAAGGGACTAATATTCAAAACACACAAAGAAATCATAAAATTCAACACTGAAAAACCAAACAATTCAACTAAGAAATATTTCAAAGGAGTACATATGTATGGCCCATAGACACATGAAAAGATGCTCAGCATCACTAATCATTAGGAAAATGCAAATCAAAACCACATGAGATATATCCTCAAGCATGTTACAATGGCTATTATCAAAAAGACAGGAAATAAAAAAGTGTTGGTGAGGATGGGAAGAGAAAGGAACCCTCATGCCTTGTTGGTGGAAATGTAAATTGGTGCAGCCACTATGGAAAACAGTATGAAGTTTTCTCAAAAAATTAAGAATAGAACTACCCATGATCTAGCAATTCCATTCTGGGTATTTATCCAAACAAAATAAAACTATTAATTCAAAAAGATATATGCACCCCTATGTTCACCGCAGCATTACTTACAATGCTGCCAAGATATGGAAGCAACCTAAGTGTCCATCAATAGATAATGGATAAAGAAGATGTGGCATATATACAATGGAATATTACTCAACCATAAAAAGGATGAAATCCTGCCATTTGCAACAACATGGATGGACCTAGATGGTATTATGGTAAGTGAAATAAGTCGGACAGAGAAAGACAAATGCCATACCATATGGTTTCACGTATGTGTGGAATCTAAAAAACAAAAGAAACAATCAAAATAAAACAGAAACAGACTCATATAGAGAGAACGAACTGATGTTCATCAGCGGGGAGAAGGATTGGGGTTGGGAGAAATAGGTAAAGGGGATTAAGAGGTACAAACTTCCAATTATAAAATAGTTGTCATGGGGATATAATATACAGCATAGGGAATATTGTCAATAATATTGTAATAACTTTGGACAGTGACAGTTATCAGACTTATTGTGGTGATCAATTTGCAATGTATATAAATGCCGTACTATATGGCATTTATATGTCACTATGTTGTATCTGTAACTAAAATAATATGTCAACTATGCCTCAATAAAAAATACAAAGAAAATATTAATTAAATGTTAGTTAATTCTTTCTGTGTACAATGGCTCTCTGAATAAATCGTCTTGTTTTCACCTAGCTGGTGAAAACTACTGATGTTTTCTTCAAAAGTTTGTCTGCCTTGTCATATTTTCATTTTTTCTACTTTTATATTAATTGTTCTGAAATGTAATAACATTTATTGGATTGATCCTTGTATAGGACATAGCATCATATCGAGTAGATATTAATTACCTGCGGTAAGGAAGACATGAATACTTACTATTTCAGAATCAGATGCAATATAACCTCAAGTTCAGAGTATAGACAGAATGGGTTCTTAAGCGGGAAATGTGATCACTTATTACAAGATAGTTTGCAAGCTTCTAACACTTTTCATATTATTTAGATTATATTTCACTTATGAGAACAGGTTTGTAGTAGGTAATTAACTATGTGAAGCCCACATTAAGGATTCAGATAATAAAACCTTAATGTTAAATATAAATTATTAATATACTACACATATTGTGTGAGTGAATTCTGAGCACAAGGATATGTATTTACTAATTTCCTTTGGAAATTAATGTGCAAAAGAATAACCCTGCTCTAACCTTGCTTCATATTGGCCTTCCTCCTGGGAGGAATTTGATTAATGGGAGAAGTTATGAAAGGTATTACGCTTTGATTAATGTACTTTAATTTTTCTAAAAAAAAATCAAAGGGGATCTCTTTTGCACATTCAACCATAAAATGATTATATTCTCTGAAATGTCTCATTCTCTTATTTTTGACATTTCTTGCTGCAAAAGTTTCTCAGAATATTACCCAGGAGAAAAATTTACATTTGACTAAAGCTTCACTAGTTGATAACTACTTTATTTTTAAAGAGGTCTCAATAATACATTTTATTCTGCAGAAAGGTTCATTTATTAAAGGAAATCAAACAATAGTTTCAGTATCTATAGCAGTAGAACATGCAATTCCTTAACATTTGCCGTCTTTCCCTATTTTATGCTAAGAGGTTGGTATTGCACTCTTTCTGGAATTGATTTAACTCTTGAAAGATTATTTGTCCAAAAGTTAAACTTAGGAACATCTCCTCATGGTTGGCCAAAATCTATTGTCTCATTTCTATCAGTAACCTTTACCCTGCTTTATGGCTTTGGATTGCATTTCTTATCAGAACATTTTAAAAAGTATTTCATCGATCACTAATCATGCTCATTTATTTAACAGATATTAACTGAGTCCATACTATGTGCCAGAAACAATACTAAGTGCTGTTGAATAGTGTGGTTCCTGCTGTCATTGATTCTATATTCTAGAGAAAGTGACTGATGTTAAATCAACATGCAGGTAATATAAAGTTAATAATTCTAATAAGTGATAGGAGGAAAAGAAAGATGGGGCAACTTAGATTGATTAAGGTTCATCAGGGAAGGCTGTTCTAAGAAAATGATGTATGAGCTGAGATATAAAGAATTAACAGGAAACATTCATAGGAAGTATCATGGAGGCTAAGGGTGATATGTGTTAGGTAGTGGGTGTGAAAGAACAGCAGAGGGAATGGCAAGTCTAAAAGCCCTGTAGGTAAGACGAATCTTCTCATGTTGCTGGGACTCTCAGAAGCCAGGGGGCTGGAATATAATGAATGACAAGATGAGTTAAAAAAGGAACATCCAGGTTCATGTTGGCCATGGTAAATAATTTTATCTTTGACTTAAGAGTGAGAGAATGCCACCTAAGAGCTTTAAACCAAGTTGTCCATATCTTTAAAAAATGACCATTCTATTCAGTGGAGGATGGATTATAGGTAGGCAAGAATTCACCTAGAGTTCAAAATATTACCTTAGGACAGGTGAGAGGCAATGTTGCTTGGACTAGTATGGCGGCCATAGAGTTGGAAAAAATAGATGGATTCAAGATACACATGGTTTTATGTGAGGGGTGAGAAGAAAAAGTTTTAAGAATAATTACCAGTGTCCTGGCTTGTCATGGTGGTGGTTGGATATGACATTATAGAAATAGAAGAAGACTAACGAGTTGCAGCTTTATGGAAGTAGTTTAGAGCTGAATAGATATAGCAAGAGTTTGGGACATGCTAAGTTTGACTTATTTATGAAACACAAAATAGATCCCTCAAGTAGACAGCTACATATGAAGTGTAAAGTTCAGATGGGAGTCTGGGTTGGATGGATGTAGGGCGCGGTCAGCCAACTGCCACGCAGCAGGAAGCTGAAGTAAGCTGAATCATCCTTCCTGTGGCCACTGCGCTTGCGCTAAGTATACTAATGAGGTTTTAAAGTAGCGACCTATCCGATGCTGGCTCACAAGTCGCACCATCGGCGAAAGCCAATCACAGAGCGACACATGTTCTTAATCCCTATATAAGCAGACTGCTATAGGATTGCGGTGTCTTCCTTCCATCTTTTCTTTAACCAAGCTGTGCTCCAATAAAGTGTGATACGAGAAGAATCTTGCGTGTGGCGACTCGTCATTCTGCTGGTCGGAGGCGGCTCGCCGCAGATGGATACAAAAACTTGTGAGTTTTCTTATATGGATGGTGATGATGATGATGACAATGATAGCAAACGCAAAGCATGCTTTTTGCCAATGACATTTGAAGCACTTCCTCTATACTATCTCATTTAATGCTCAAAATGACTTTATGAAGTACTTACTATTATCCTCCTTTTAAAGGTAGAAAAACTGAGGCTCAAAGATCACCAGCTAGTAAGTGCAAAACCAGCATTAGAAGCATGGCACCCTGGATCCAGATTCCATGCTCCCATTTACTACCATTTGCTGTTCTAAACAAAACAAAACAAAACAAAACAAAACCTAGATATATATTCACTTTGCCCTTTATACCAAGGATATAGCTTTGATTTTCTCTCAGAGAAAGATTATGTGTTTATCAAATGATAAAAAGTAGAAATTGTTCAGTATCCTCTTCTGATCTTAGAATATGAGTTTAATCGCAATCCTCATGCTCACATGTGATGATAATCAATACGAAATTGATCCCAATAAAGTACATAGCGAGAAGACACCCCAAAACTGATCTTTGGGGAATTCCAAACTACAGTTTGCAAGAGAGGAGAACCTGGCCATGAGATTGAAAAGACAGCCAGAGACATAAGAAGAAAACCAGGAGAATGTGGAATCATACAAGCCAAGAGCCAAAGGAAAAGAGAATTTCAAAAGAATGGTAGAAGTCAACTGTGTCCACAGCTGCTAAGATATCTAAGCAGGTTTATTATAAAATACACATTCCTAAAAAAAGAAAAAAAGAAAAAAAAATACACATTCCTCATAAATCAATACTAATTTGAAGGAAAGAATGTTGGAATAGCTATGGACCGTTAAGATCTTACTCTAATTCTAGCCCTGACTTTACCTAGACGAGTATCACTGGGCAAATTCCCTAATCTCTCCAGATTTCAGATTCCTAATCTACAAAATAAATATGGAAAGATAATTTCCATGGGTTCTTGCATCCCCAGAATGCTGTTTTATTATTTATGGTTTATCAGTGTTTCACGGTAATGATTTTTTGTTGTTGTTGCTGTTGTTAAAATGCCTCTTTCTGAGCAAACAATATATTGTTGCTCACATTCACAAAATGACTTGCAATGGACAGCACATTCCTAATGTGGGAAGGCAGCTTACACACAGATGTCATGCAAAAAGTCTTTTTTTTAATTAGTGGTAGAATTTATGTGAAGATTAGATTATAATAGGATAGTTTCAAATTTCTGCACGGAACATTACTTTCTTTTTATCCTAATATATAGTCTCCACTATCAACACAAAATATATTTGTATCCAACAAATCTTAGAAGGTCCTCAAATCTCTGGCCTTCACCCTTCAAAAGCTGTTCAATTTGGCAAGTTCCTCAGGTACTTGTGTGCTGGACATTGGCATGTGTGTAGACATGTAAACGTTGCATTTGCTGAACAATGTTCACTTATCTGCAATTCCAAATGGCACTCACATTTAATTGTACCCTTCTGTCTTCATGAATCTGCATTTAGTCTTTTATTAATATACTGTAATGATGAAAACAAAAGATCATTACTCTTTACAGGTATGTGGGGGGTTGCTTACCATCTGAGTAAATGAGGACAAATTATATGACCCAATAAAACTGAAGGGTACCATCTTCTTCTGGTGCAGACAATTGTTCTGCCTGAATGATAAGTGAGTTCAATATCTTGAGTTATGAGTAGTGAGTGAGTTTGATATACCCAGTCATGAAGATTCTGACTTAGAGGGCAATACAGTGCTATGCTAGAGGACTAGCTGGATACAATGATAAAGGTAGCCATTAAGGTCTCTGCTGACACATCAAAACAGGTTTGTTAATTTTACCTGCAGATATAAATCAGTGTAGGGATTATGAGTCAGATGGATTTAGGCTTAACTTCCTGGATCTACCAAATGTGGTCTTTGGCAGGTTATTTGGCTTCTTGAATTATCAGTAATGTCATCATTAAAAGGGTAATCACATTGATACCCACCTCATAGACCTGTTGAGAGAACTAAATGGGGCATTGTACATAAAATTCTAAATGTAGTGCTGGGCACATAGTAAGTAGTTTGTTATTGGTAGCTGTTTTCATTATCATTTTACTATTACTATTGTTAGAGTTGTCCCAACATTGTAGAGTGATACTGTGAGGAATGAGCAACTAGAATATGGAAGTGACACAAGAGCAGGGGATGACTGATTGACATCTTGTCACACTGTTCTTTCATTTTCATAAGACTTTTTACTTTGTGAAAGTTATCATATAAAAAAAGATATTTAATGGATTTGTTACTGTATTATGAAAAATAAAGAAAGACTTGTAAAATAAAAATTGTTTTCAATAAATGATAGCCTGAAATCAAGGACAATTTTGTAGAGTTTCCATTGCTTTGGCAACAAGATGTAAGTAGAAATTCAGTTCATAAAACTGCTTGTAGTTCCTATGGTCAACGAACACTTGTTGAGTGATTGACTGCTTCAACGGCATTTAGAATTTTTTCTTTTGTTTTTCAGAAACCTCAAAGCCTTATTTAGAAAAGTTAGACAACAAATTAGATGCTAACATCTCTTTTATCATAAATTGTTATCTTCCATTGTAGTTTATTTATTAATTTATGTCTTTCCTATTTATCATGAACTCTGAATATCAGAAAGAATATTATTAAATCTTTTTTAATCTCTAGAATGTTAAGCATGCTAATTAGTTAATTAATTAACTGGCACATTCATTTATTTATTCATTAAATAAAAGCTTATTGAACACCTACTTATTGCCAGGCATTGAATAAAGCATAGCGGACTTAAGAATTGAAAGATAAAAAAGTCATAGCCTCTACCTGCAAGAATTTCTACATATGTATGCAGTACATATGTTTGTATACAATATGTATGTAGTACATTTGTACTACATGTGCATACAAATCTATATATGTATGCAAACAACACTAGTATCCTCAGCATAAGCAGTAGGTAAGCATACATTGTGGGAGAGGTGACTAAACCTTTCCAACAGAACTGATGAAGCTTTTTCAGAAAAGGTGGCATCCAGCTAGTGCCAGAAAGATGAGAAGGATTTTTTCTAGTTGGAGAAAAGGGAAGAGAAGGGTGGGGTGATAGGAAGGCTATTCCTGAAAGATAAATTCAATACACACACACACACACACACACACACACACACACACACACACACACACACACATACACACCATAAAATAAAGATCATGGAGACAAAGGAGTGAGTGGGAATAAAGAATTTTGACTGCATGGAGGTCATACAGAGTTCTTCCCCAGAATTGCTAGTGATTTACTTAAAGCGATCACAACAGTTACCCAATTTTTAGTTATATAGGTTATTAAGAGCAAATGGGATAGGAAGTCTTCTAAGACACATAACACAAATGAATAATGTTCAGCTTTACAGGAGAAGGGTTTGGGATTTGCTACTAATAAACAACTTACTCTTTAACTTGTCTATAGTTTTAAATCTAGTGCCTCTGGGACCATCTGTTGGCAACATTCATGTCGATTTAATAGTTTCTCCAGGTTAACTCTTCTTGTTTTAAAAATACTGAATATACAAGTATGTGACATCCAGATCTAGGAAATATTTCAGTCTATTTTTCACATTTAAATGCTTCAGATAGGGCTTTTCTCTCTTGGAGTTTGAATTACTTAGATGATGCCATGCTTTTAAATATCCTTATTTTGATGTCTTGTTTTTCAGGGGTGTGGCTATCTAGTATACTTAAATTGTGCTGCCTTTCCGTATTCCCATATGATAAACTAGTAAATATACACTTATCTTTCTCACAGAGATGTTGTGATAATCAAGAAGAATGGGAATGAATGAATGAAGCAGTCCTTGAGTGGCCTGTAAGAAATCCAGGCACAAGTTCAGGCTGTTGTCCATTAGCCTTGTTGATTAAATTTAAAGTGCTAGAATACGTAAACATCCCCAAATGTTGATAATTTGTAGTCTATTATTTTTAAGCTTTTTGGACACTTCCAAGGACAGAAATAACTGAAGTAGCCACTTAAAACCAGTTGTAATTTTTAACCAGTATGTCTGTGGTAATGTCTAGGGAAATTGACTCCTATATCTTAATAATGCTGACCTGGCTCAAAGTGTAATTTTACAAATTATTTCTCATGTAGATAGGTGTATGCTTCACCTTCTTCAGTGTGTTCACCATGATTTATCTCAGTCTGAGTAGTTTAATCTTTGATGTGTATTTGGATCAAAAGTTGTATACTTTTAAAAGCTAAATATCATTTTTAAATTTTTATCTTTTCTTCCTGAATGCCCAACTAATTAAAATAATATTTCCACGGGCTACATATTTTTAGGATGTGACTGTAATCTAATGACACATTTTTCTTTGTGACTTGAGGATTCAATTGCAGTGCTTTATTGTCATTATTGTTATAAAATTTTAGTCAAAACTCAGCTACTTGTGTAACTCACATAAACTTTTTATGGCAAAAGAAAAAAGATCTTCTCCAGGAGTGGTAAAGTGAAGGTGACTGATGCAAATTTTTCTATATTTCTTTCAACTCTAAGAACTTTTAAAATTAAATTTAAATGGTTATTCTGTTTGTAGGGATGTGATAGAATGGAAGTATAGAGTGAACACAAATATCAAAGGACAGAGATTTTAAAGAAAGGAGTGTCAGTGCTGTAACTGTAGGAAGACAAAAAGCAGAGCCATTTATATGAAGGAAAGCAGAGAAATAATCATGTAAAGGGTCAAGGCAGGTGAAGTAAAGGGGTGAAAAGTATTGTAATGAGTGGAAATAGAAAAGAATGTCATCATTAAATTCAATGCAGTCTTATGGTTAGTGATTTTTTTTCTGTGTTGAGGAAGATGAAGCATCCTTTAAACTCACAAGATATAGTTTGAATTAAAGGACTGTTCTTGACATATTTGATTATGTAAAATGCATTTATGGAAAAGAGATTTATTTGCTTTTTGTTCTTATTAACTATTGACAGAAAACAAACAGTGACATTAGACAACTCCATTTAGGGATTAAAAAATACTTCTACACTTCTTGGCACCTTAATTTCCTAACCCTTCAACAGAAGTCTAGATGCACTAGACAATGGGGTAAATGACAGAAAAGAAGAAAGACTGAGTGCTATATTTGTAATACTAACACATAACCTGAACAGTGTTGCAGAGATGTGCCAATCAACTTGAAACCTAGAGTAGCTAAGGTGAGCAAAAATTTTCTAGAAAGAGTGTAAGAGCACGGAGCTGTAGATATGCAATGCTTGGCTAGGAAATGGCAAGTAATCTAATGTAGCATGAAAAGTCCATTAACCAAACAGTTATGTTCATCATATTCTTACACATGTAAAACAAAGAGGGAAATACATTTGAAAGAGTTACTTCAAAAACAATTTTTTTTAAATCTTTGGTATCAAAGGGTGAATCCTTAGCTCTCATGAAAATGATGCTTTGTGTTTTATGAAGCACTTTTACATACTTGTTTTTTGTTATGTTATGCTTTGGTGCATAAAATGGTTCATGTGCTAAAGGTTCAAGATAACTGGAGGTTTGTTCTTTTTGTTTTTTTTTCTGTAAATGAAAACAGAAGACTCTGGATCTGTAGTAAATACTTCGCATTGAATATTTGTTTGATTCCCATACTATCTGTATGGCCGCAGAGGATAGGATACGATAGGCCCGTTTAACATCAGGAAAGACATTTGACGGAACTGCATTACATCATCATATCTCTGCTGTATGTAGTTTGTGATAGCTAACAGAATTTAAATGAAAGAAACTGAATGTTATCATTTTGTTTGGAAGGGTAACTTGCAAGTGCTCTGAGGGAACATGTTAAAAAATTTAAAGGCTTGTTTATTAAAAGGAAATATAGCTTGATTTTAGAAAACCTTTAACATTTAAAAATTGTATTAGTAACATACATACAGTCATATATTTTTGTAGCATTAATATTAATATTGTAATAATATTATACTAACATTAATAATGAAGTGATTTAATATTAAAGAAGGTGTTTCTATTACAATATGTAAAAAGCTTGGCATTCCATGCAAATATGAAAATCGGTGAGAAAAGTCTATTTATAATATCACTCGAATGAATATGAAATAGAAGAGCAATATATTGATTAATAAAATGTATGTTTTCCCTCAAATTTTAAAATATTAATGAGAAAAATATTGCACTCTGCAAAGGGCATATTATCTACTATATTAATGTGATGATCAGAATGTACTATTAAAAAAGTTATTATAACTTGTCCTCTGTTATAACAGCAATGAAGGCAGAAATCTAGTCACATATATATTTGAGAAATTCTTTTGCATTCCTTCTTTAGTATCTTCTTCACAATTAAACACAAGTCCTATGTTACCCACCATTATTATTCTCTTAACCATTAAAACAACTGCTTAAGAGTTTGCTCTGTCTTGCGTATCGCCAGGAAGATGGGGCAGCAAAAATAAATGCCCTGACACAGGAATGAGCTCAGTAGATAGAGAAACAGGAGAAAGGAAAGAGTGAATGTGGGAATGAATGGATGAATAACAGAATGTGTGTATGTTTTGGAAATTCAGGAAAAAACTTAAAAAAAATCAAGACATTTATGTCAAATTGAACATAAAAATCATATAAAATTTGAGCAATCTGCACTCAAACTCTGTCTCACTTTTACACTTTAATCACATTCCCAATATTACCAGCTACATACCTGATACTCAATCTAGCAGATGTTTTAATTCTTATCTAATTTGTTTTCATAGAAGCATTTGATACTGCTGATCCCTCCTCCCTTCTTGAAAAATTCTCTGTCCATGATTCTATTAGTGGTTGTATGGATTTCTCCTTTCTTTTCTGGCTTCTGCTTTGAAGTTCCTTTTTCTTCTCTTGTCAATGTTGATGGTCCTCAGCGTTCTCACCTCAGCTTTCCTCCCTCATGGCACACAGTCCTTGAACACTCTCATACAATCCCACGGACTTAATTACTCTCAATGTGTTGCCCTAAAGACTAAACTCAGACCACTTTCTTGAAATCTAGGTAGATTTACCCAGTTGTCTAGTAAATAGTTCCACTTAAGATATGTAGAAGGCATTTCAGGCTAAACGTACCCAAAATTGTACAAATAACTATCCTCTCAATCAACTAGTTTTTCTCATGTATTTCAGACACCATCATTTTTCCCTTTCTTTGCATCATTCCCCGTATCTAATCAATTATGAATTCCCGTCCCCTACCTACAAAATCTATCCTTTATTTAGTCTCTCTAACCCCATTCTTAACATCCTAGCTCAGGTGATTATCATCAAGTCCGGTGTTACGAACTGAACGTTTGTGTCCCCTTCACAATTAATATGTTGAAGCCTTAACTCCAATGTGACGTTATTAGGAAGTGTGGCATTTGGGAGGTAATTACGTAATTAGGTTCAGATGAGGTTATAAGGTTGAGGCCTCCATGATAGGATTAGTGCCCTTGTAAAATGAGGAAGAGACACCAGAGCTTTTGATCTCTCTGTCATGCGAGGACACAGCAATAAACTGGGTATCATTTGTGAGCCAGGAAGTGGCTCCTCACCAGAATCCAAACATGCAGGTGCCCTGATCTTGGACTTCCCAGCCTCCTGAACTTTGAGAAATAAATGTCTATAGTTTAAGTTATCCAGTCTATGGTATTTTGTTATAGCAGCCTAAGCAGACTAAGATATCTTGGATTCTTGCAAAAATCATCTAACTGCTTTACATTTAAATACAAAATGATACTTAAAAGTGCTTAACTGATTTTTAACTCTTCTGTCTAAAACCTCAATGGGTTTCTATTGTCCTTGTAAGAAAACTACAATTCAATTCTTTCAACTGGCCCTGGCCTTTTCATTTGCCATTGTCATCTTTGCATTTTTATAGTTCTGTCAGTAGAGGCAATATATTTTTAAGGTTTAATAAAAAGAAAACAATAGCAAACACTTTCATTGTGCTTATATGTACCACATATTATTTTAAGCACCTTCAATATATTAACTCATTTAATCCTCACAACAATCCTACAGGCAGGTGCTATTACAAATGCTGTTTACTAATGGGAAAAATTGAGACATGTAGAGACTGAGAAATTCGTCCAAGGTCATGCAGTGAAAAATTCGCTCAGGCAGTGTCTCCACATTTGTGCTTTAAACCACTTCTGAGCTTTGAAGTCACCCAGACCAAGTTTAAATGCCAAATCATCCTCTTTACTAGATGGCAACATTGGGAAAATTATTAATAACTCGTCTCCATTTTCCTCAACTGAGAAATCAGTATAATAATCTTCTTCAGAGGGCTGTTGTGAGGAGAACTTGAGATAATGCTCTTTAAGTACAAACCACAGGACTTAGCACTTAATGAATATTCATAAATACTAAGTATCATTATTACTGTTATTAGGATAGTAACTATCACTATCCTTTTCATTACCCTGGTTGAGTATGCTATATAATATCTATCGAATTTACAACAGTTATTCCCCTTGCCAATAATATTTTATCTTTCAATTTCTCTTCTTTTGCTTGGATAACTCCTTCAGGTCTCAGTGTGGATACCACTACTTCCATAAAACTGTCCATGATTCCTTACGTCAGGAATAGGAACCCTCTTAAGTTAATAGAATCCTATATTATTCACATTGACTCTCCTTTACTATAATTATATATATATATATATATTTGGCCTGAGTCCCCAATAACTAAAAAGTTTGTAATAGGTTTGCTTCTTGTTCATTGTTGGTATCTCCAGTTTCTGAACACTGGTTGAAATATAGTAGGTCTGGTAAATATTTACTTGTGGTATAAATGGGGAATGTGGAATAAATGAATGATCTGGAAAGATATACCTTAGAGACTATATTTATACACTCCTGCATTTTATATTAGGGCTACAAATAGTCTAATAGAATCTAATAGAATCTAAAATGGATCTGAGAAATTTCAGAGAAAGTTAGCAATAAATTAAAAAACACACTCTTTGACTTTTATATCATTGTTTCCACAGGTGATCAGAGAGCACAGACAAGCTGACCGTTAGCCATCAGGAAAATTTGATTAATCTACATGAAGAAAGAAAAATGAAATGGAGGTCAGCTAAGAAATGAAAAAGAAGAAAGAGATAACAGTATCAAAAAGTCACTCTATTTTTATAAAAAGAAGACATACTTTCAAAGAAGTTATATTTCCCAAACACAGATACTACCATGGCCCACATACTTGCAAGCTTTTAGTTCAGTATCTTTGGTGTTTTCTTCTAATCTCACTGATTAAACTTAGTAAATTCGAATGTGCAATAGAATATTTAAGAAGCACATTTTAAATGTCACAATTTATTTTTCAGTTCCTTAGGCCCTCATTAGTTTTGGTTTCCAAAACCTTGTTCTTTGTTCACAAGCTATAAAATTTCCTTTAAGACTCGTTTAATGGTCGCGTCAAATGAATTCACCATTTAATGGGATTGCCTGTTCTCCTAAGTGCAAAGGACTTCCTTCCACCCTCTCATCCAGCTGCCTGGCCTTGTGCAGTTCTCATTTCCACTGTCTATTGCCTCAGTTCCTCAAGGGAAAAAATATCTGCCTACCTCCTAGAGGTGTTGCAAGGATTAATAAATTGCAAAGCACACTGAAAAATTTGGATAAAATATACTCTGACAGACTGAAGTATTACCATGACCACAAGTATCATTTCCAGATGCTGTAGATCCAAGGACAAGAGAGCAGGTCTGGGAATCTCATCCAAGCCTCCCACATGGAGGGTTATTGCTAGGCCAAAGAGTTATATTTTGATATTTAAATATCAGTGGTTTTATATCAAAGCCATTTGCTGAGAGAGATTTTGTCTGGACACATAAAGCGCCTGAATTGGCACAAGAAGGCAATGGCCCTGAATCATTGAGCCTTTAAAACCACAAGCAACACTATTCCCAGGAAAGAGTTTATCTCTATTAGAAATCAAAGACAACTTCCCTTTCCGTTTAAACAGATAACTCAAAATTATAAATGGCCTGCTTCAGTAGACTGGCCCTTTATGTAGTCAAGAGGGTCACAAATTCCTTGAAATTTGAGAAGTCTCACTGAAAGGGAGATTGAAGTTGGGTTAGTGTTCCCAAGTGAAGCTTAGCAGTGTTTTTGTCTGGAAATCTTGATTTTAGATGTGAGCAGACATATTGTTTCAAGGAGTTCAATTTAAGTCAAAAACAGAAATGTGTAGGGTAAATGACTGAAATATCAGTGAAACTGGTGGATACCCAAAGTATGTGGTTCACTTATATTTGTATCTGAATGTATGTTAATTGAAAATTGTTGTTGTTTTGGGGGTTTTTTTGGACCACAGGTGTAGAGCGTTGGGTCAATCAGACTTTATAGTTCCTGGCACCGTATATCATCGGTAGTGTGAAGCCCATCTTTTGTTTGGCTTATTTGTTCATTTCTTGCTTTCTATTCCCACTCCCCATTCCCCACTGTCCTGTCCCTCCCCTCACTTAGGCTGTTATTCAAACGTTTTTGATGGGTATCCTTTTATTTTAATGTGTCCTTATAAAATATTGAGATTTGTGTGCATGTCTTTTTAAAAAAAAATGACATTTGCTATAGATGCTTTTCCTTATTCTTTTTGACTCAGCATTGTATCTTAAGGATCTATTCCTATTGCTGTAGGAATATCTAGTATGTTGCCTTTAAGTCTTGTGTGGTACTTAGTAGTGTATAGCCTGCATCCTTTCCTTACACATTCCCCAGGGATAGGTACCTACATTGCCTCCAACTCCTTGCTAATACAAATAACACTGTCAAGAACTTTCCTATGTGTGTCCTGTAACAGCCTGTATGAGGATTTCTCCAGGCTATGTTTTGTGGTGGGGTTGTGGGGCTATAGTAGGTATGTGAACTTAATTGGATTAAAACTACCTCAGATTACTTTTCTGGATGGCTGCATAGTTCCACATTCTGTGCAGGAGGTTTCCTATTTCCTGCTACTCCTTCCAACACTTGGCATTATCCAGCTTTCTAAATTTTGCTAATCTCTTGGGTGTAAAGTGATATGTTATTGTTGTTTTAATTAGCGTGTCTCTAATTCCCAATGGATTGGAGCATACTTCAAGTTTGTTAGCTTTTGGGTTTCCTACATTGCAAGTTGTTTTTTTTATAACTTCACCCATATTTTTCTTGTGGTTCCTGCCCTTTTTTCTTTCTCTTTTTTTGACTTGGAGAAATTACTTTTATATTCTAGTTATAAATCCCTTGTGGGTTTTTGACTTTCTAAGTATGTCTTCCCGCAGTCTTTCATCTGTCTCTTAACTTCTCCCATGGGCTCCTTCCTTGAACAGAATCTTTAGGCCACACTAATTGCTTTCAAACAGCAAATAGAATCATTAGCTAAAAGAATACAAGGACTGATGTTTGCAGATAACTCTTCTCTGGAACATACATACAAGAGGGAATATATTATTTTAAGAGATAAAGGAAGTATGACAGATTGACAGATTAGCCTAAAGATGGGTGAGAGGATGATTTTGTCATTTTTTGTAACAAATAAAACAAAAGTTAGTGCCAAATTATGCCGTCACTTACTAGCTAGAACATTTAATTGAAGTACAAAATAACTTAGTTAAATACAAATATATTTGTCTTTACAGTTTGGTTCTCATATTATGAGAATATTATGAAATAATTTCATAATTAATTAAATATCTTCATTAATTGATTAATGAAGAACTAAAATATTTTCATAAATGTTTTCAGTATGAACTCCCTTCTTTACATATTCAAAATGAAGTAAAATGGTAAGCACACATATACACACTCACAATCAGTATGACAGTCAAAAGAGATGTCATTTTGAAATTTTACATTCAGAGAATGTGTGATAATTAACGTTTTACACTCCCCGCAGAAATCCAGCTTGAGCACATTAATTTTGTGCTCTTTCTTTTACCTAATCAAAAAACATTTAGAGAACAAAACTTTATAGGAAAAAATTCGGATGCGAATGTAGAATCATATTTTCGTGAGGAAAACTATTATTCTGTTCTTCACACTCAGTAGGCTTGGATGTAACCTAAAAGTCAAGTTTTCCATAATAGATTCAGCAGGTGAATGTGTTGCTATGAATCTGTTGCCTAAAAGGAAGGTGACTTTTGAGTTTACTTGCTGACATAAATTTCAGTTAAAATTTTCATTGTGTGAGGGAGTGGTTCAATTGTTCTCTTCAAGTCCGATGATTGTAGGTGAATATGGATCACAGAAAAGCAGGCACTTCCTTCAGCTTTTGGACTGTCACAGACCATGTACCATCTTACCAGGCGCCAACATTTTGTGAGCATTCCTAAACCTGGCCCTACTCTCCCTAAAAGCCCTGCTTGCTTAATTTATTTTTACTTTTAATTTTTTTAACATCTTTATTGGAGTATAATTGCTTTGCAATGGTGTGTTAGTTTCTGCTTTCTAACAAAGTGAATCAGCTATACGTGCACATATATCCCCATATCTCCTCCCTCTTGCGTCTCCCTCCCACCCTTCCTATCCCACCCCTCTAGGGGGACACAAAGCACAGAGCTGATCTCCCTGTGTTATGCGGTTGCTTCCCACTCCCTGCTTGCTTAATTTATACATCACTGTGAGAACAATATACTCTCAGTCTTTCAAATTTTTCTGTTTTATGTTTCCCCAAATCCAGCATAGTATAGAAAGGCTTTTTATCCTTAATATTTTTCAGATCACTGTATCACCATGGCCATAGAGTCTGTAATCTGTGTTAAAGTATATTGGTGAGGAACAGGATTTTTGGAAATAAAAGAACCAATGTCCTTGTTAGTAGCTGCAAGTCAGAGTTTCACCTCGTTCCTTTATTTTTAAAAAAGTTTCTAATCTGCCGTTACCTCCTCGCATCTTTGTCTAGTTACTCCACCCACTAGAGAAACACCTTTGATCAACTGTTCACTTGCTCAGACCCCTATATTCTATGGGTTGTGGGTAAAGTTATGAATCTGACCCTGACCCCGATCCAAGTGACATGAATCATTAGTCTAACCAGTTCTGTTACGCTCACCAGCTAGATCACACATCCAATTGGTCTTATTCTGATTCTACTTTCATCCTATAGCCTTCAGGTTATCAATTGTCATTCTCGAAATATCATAGGGAAGAATGATATATAAGACGCCATGGTGCCATTTTCTTGATATTCTGGCAGTTAGAATTCTTGCTATAAATTAAAACATCAGTTATTTTTTTCTTAATGAATTTCTTTATTTTCTCAAGATGACATTTGGGTCCAATGAAAATTGAAGACTCAGTATTGAAATATGAAGACATCAATTTACTAACACCTGTAGGCTTGCACCAGTAGCTGATTGGCTTCCACATATGATGCTTTTATTGTGATAGGATAGAAATATCAGAACCTACTCTTACGCTGACTTTAGGGGTAAGCAAAGTGAAGACACACAGAACATGCTTATTTTACATAAGGAAGTTTTATACTGCATATCTATTTGCCAAAGCTCTTTACACTTCTCCATGCAAATGCTGATGCTACACACAGGAAGGCTTGACTAGCTTTCCTTGGGGGAATCAGGAAAGACTGCACAGTAATGTATTATTCTTCATCATTCCTTTGAAAGACCAGAAGGAGTTGGCCAAAAAGGAGAACTCAGGAAGAATGGGAAATTTAAAAACATGGGGAGTTTGGGAAATAGCAAAAAGTTCAATGTGAGTGAGGATTTAGAGAGAAGGGGAATAATATGGTTTTGAATTGCATGTTGTGTTCAGATGAAAGCATTTGTATATCAAGCTAAGGAGTCTAAACTTAATCCAAAAATCAACAGGAAGAAGTAGAAGGAACAGAAGAATATCATCACATTTTTTTTGTTTTGTTTTGTTTTTTTGCGGTACGCGGGCCTCTCACCGTTGTGGCCTCTCCCGCTGCGGAGCACAGGCTCCGGACGCGCAGGCTCAGCGGCCATGGCTCACGGGCCCAGCCGCTCCGCGGCATGTGGGATCTTCCCGGACCGGGGCACGAATCCGTGTCCCCTGCATGGGCAGGCGGACCCTCAACCACTGCGCTACTAGGGAAGCCCTATCATCACATCTGTTACTGCACAATATCACACAACCATGGTGAGGTTGAGTTGGAGGAGAAAAGCTTGAGGCAGCATGATTAAGTAAAAACATGCTGCAGAGATTAGGGTCAAAGATGCTAAGTGCCTAGATTACAGTTTGGCAGTAAGGCTGAAAAGCATGGTCAGAATTCAGTCATTTCTTTGGTAGGAGCAACTGTTTATTTATAATCATAGATTCATCAGATTTTCAACATGGAAAGCCAGTTAGACATCATCAGGACCAGCCTCTCCTTTTTGGACGTGAGAGTAAGTGATTTGATTAGGGAACTGTGGAGGTAGGACCGACCCAAAGCCTAGTAATTTCACTTATAAACTACAAGATCATGGGTTAGATGATCAATTTATCCACGTGGCTATCTCATCACCTATATAGCATGTAGATAATAATGTCTGACTTTTGCCAATGTAAGGGAAATGCCTAATATTGGGCCTAAGTAAGACAGGGCTAAATAAATATTAATTTTCATTGTTAAATGATTATATCATTAGTCAATACTGTAGTAGGCCATTCTCCTTATTTCTTTTTACAACCCTAAATTTGTTTGAACAACTAGAACTCTTTCATTCTCTGGGAATGTATTTGCCAGGGCACCATTTGCTCAAGAGTGTAATTTACGGCTTACAGGCAAAAGAAATCAGTAATCTCCAAGGCATAGTGATTGATTCAGAGTTTAGTAAAAGACCCATTTTAGACCATGTGAAATCTACAAGACTCAATTCAGGGACACTGCTTGGTGCTATCAGGGAAGTGGATGTAAAAATGGGGTGTAGCTGCCATCCTCCCAAAAAGAAATGATAGCTTTTTGGAGAAAGTGGAAAGAAGGATTGGGTCCTTGTGACAAGTTTGAGGCCAATGCAGACCCCAACCTGAAGCCAGACATAATGATTTCTGGCTATATGAACTAATAAGTACACTTTTTAGATTATGCTGATTTAGCTTTTGTTTTCTGTTAGTTGCAACTGAAAGAGGCCCAAGTAAAGCAATATCAAAAGGAAAACATTTGTAACATTTAACTGCCACTAAGAAATAGTTAAAATAACTTAGATTCTCTAGTAAAAAAAAAAAAATGACAATGGAGATAAATTACCAGGATCCCTCTCAGAAAAATCAGTCTTTCCAGGAGGGTTGAATAAATGGATTCGTTTTGAGGAAATAACTTAATTTTAACTGTGTTATAAAACTATTTTAGAGATAATTCCATTAGCTGCGTAGTAAAGAATACTTGATTCATAAAATATGTTACAATCTGGAGCCATAAAAAATCAAGCAATTATACTGACATCCCTTCATGAGCTCAATTTACAAAAACATATAAAGGTTTCAAGTACATTTACGTAAACTGCATTGGCATGGTGATATTCAGTAAGATTGAATCGAAGACACTTTTAACTTTACACTATTGCATTACATTTAAATCTCATTTAAAGCAAATGAACCACAAGAAAAAATGTTAATTTACTGTAAGTATAGAATCTTGAGCCAGAGTGTGGGAAGTGCGGGAAACACTGAGCAAATAGCTAATTTAATTAGAAGAAATAAGCTGTCTTTCACATACCACTTGAAAAGGAAAAAAAAAATTTTTTTTCCAAAATCATTAGTAAAAGAGCTTTACAGTCTCATATAACAGAATTTCTTATTATTTGTCAACCTCTTTTGAAGGTTCATGGCCATCTGTTCCATAAATTTTTCCACAATAATCTGTACCAGAAAGGAGAGCATTATATTTATTCTTCAACATCACATCATCAGCAATTCTCATCTACTTTCTGGCCATAACTGATTAAACTGATGCAAGGTGCATTGCCTAAATTGGGTGGTTCAGATTCTTTCATCCAAAAATTTGGAATTTCGATGAGAGGCCAATCTGTCAGATGATAGTAAGTGCTTACTTTTCTAGTTGAATAAAGTCTAGTCTGGTGTTAGGCACACGGAAAGCCAATACTTCCTCTCTCTCTTTCTCTCTCGTTTGATAAACATTATTTAATTGAGCTAGTTGAATTGTTTTGAGTTTCTTGCAACCAGGAAATCCATGACTAAGGCTTCCTAAGAATCCCCATAACTTCTTTTACATCAAGACTCAGATAAAGTGAATTGTTGTCTTTTAAAACTGAAAAAAAGAAGCCATTGACTTCCATTCATAACTACTTTTTAGTGTATAAATCATTTGAAATCTGATATAATTTGTTGTGCTTACGGCATACTGAGACTTGAACATACCACAAGACATCAAATAATTTAATTAGATATGTCATCCACTATTCCCTTAACTATTCAAGAGGAAAAAAAAAAACCTGACGTATTTTTTAGGAACCATCGGTAAGAGAAATTCTCCAACAAAAAAATGTATTTGTAAAAAATTAAACTACCCTAATGTCAGACAATAATTGATGATAAGTAATCTAAGCTCTCCAACTCAAATCAAGTAATCATTCTAGAATTTGAACATGATTATCCATGATACTTAGAAGAGTTTTCCAAGCCTCTGAAAACTGCCTGTGCCATCTCTCAGCTTTCTTCTCTCTAGTAACTTCCATTTGTGGGCATAGTTTAAGACTAGGTTACCTGTCCTCTCCACTCTTAAGTTTTATTTTGATTTCTTGTCTTGCTTGAGACTAACTGACAGCTAGATTCCATTTTGCCCTTCTGCCTTGTTTCCCTCAATTCTTTTTTTCTTTTTTTTTGCAAAAGTTAATTATTAAATGCTTACTGTGTCCCAACGTATATATGGACACAATGGCAAACAAGCTGCAGGCACTGTCATCAAGAGCTTTTTTTGGCAGAGTCAGATAAATAAAAAGGCATATTCCATTTGGTTGGATAAGGCTTGAAGATATGAAAATTTGTGGCTTATTGGAGGGAGGGAACTCCCTCCCTTACAGGAGGGAGTTGTATGAAGGTTTCCTGTAGATGGAAGTGAACAGTCACCTGGACCTAAAAGAGGGAGGAGAGAAGGATAGCAAAGAGATGCATCTATGCAAGGGGCCAGAAGCAAAAGGGAACACATAAAGCAAGGCTTTGTAAGGAAGTTACTGTGTGTGTGTGTGTGTGTGTGTGTGTGTGTGCGCGTGCGCACACGCGCACGCGTGAGGTTGTAGGAGGGGTTTGGTGTTGATTAGGGAGGGGGCTGAGAGATGTAAGAGATGAGGTTTGAGAATCAAGGCAGAGCCAGCTCACAAATGACTTTGCAAACCTTGCTGAGAATTTTCTGCTGTGCAGAGAAGGCGAGGGGACATCACTAAAGAGTTCTAACCAAGGGAGTTATAACAAAGTCAGTTCACTTTCTGGTTATGTGGGGAGAGATGGGCTTCAAATTGCCATAATCTTTTATGTACTGTTCTTTTAAGGTACCCTAAATCTATAGGTCTTTAAGTCTTCCTGGGTAGTGTAGTTGAAGAAACACGTTTTTCACAGGCGTAATCTCATTGGAGCAATCATTTTTACATATGACAAAAGGAAAACTCAGAGGTTAAATGATATACAGCAGATAACCTACCAAGTTAACATGAAGGACAGGAGTGAAAGTACTACCTTCTAATCCTAGATGAGAATGAATAAATTAAGAATTTTTTTAAGGCTTGTTGTCTGGAAAACAAGAACTACCTATCAGCAAGTTTTTATTATCTCAAAATGTTATATTAGATGACTTATGCAATATAATTGGAAAGGAATTATATTTGTGTATGTACCCATTGGTTTGTAAACATAATATATGAGAAGATAAAGGCAACAGGTCTAAATAAAACAGCTTAATTTTACTTTTATTTTTGGTCACTGTGATTTCACGTAAAAGACTTTTAAAAGCTACCTCTGGAATTAAAACATTCTTTCTTATCTATAAAATGAACATAATATCAATACAGAACACAATATATCAAGATCTATTTTACTGGAGAATCTTTATACGAAAGAAAATTTGAATATCATGTGTAATTATAGAAAATACATGAAAAATGCATTCTGTTAAGGAGGCTGGAATACTAAAAACTAATAATTAAAGATTATTATTTTGTTGCATTGCTTTGTGCAAAAGGAATTTGTTGTTATTTCTGAAAAATATGAGAAAGTCAATCGAGGTATATGAGTCAATTGATACAGGAAAGCCACATCGCTATTTTGTGTGGTTTTTATTTTTCAGCATACTAGAATCAATTTTCAGACTTGAATACATGCAGTTTACTGCGTAGTATATAGTTATATTTTTATATTATAATGAAAATAAGTTTTATATTTAAAAGAAATAAAACTTAAAACATATGTTCTATATAGGGAAGGACGAATCAAAACTCGTCTTCTCTTTTTCTCCTCAGAATTGTGAGAGATGAGCTCTGGAAATGATCCATCTCTTATTCACAGTGTATGGAAAGCTGACTCTAAGCTTGAATAGCAGAGTGGGGAACTTGAGACATTTTCTCTAGGATTCTATTAAGAAGGAAAACATTGTTTCCTTTGTAGACACAATCTGGGCATCAGCTCTCTGAAGGAGGAATGCCCATGGGGCGGAGGTGCCAGGTGAGGAAATAAGATGGAAGGACACTTTTGAAAAATAACTTTCCCAAAGGCATTTTGAACTGTTTCAGAAAGCTCCAGAGCTATTCTATTTGGTTCTAGATCAGTATCAGTTGCTTCCTTTTCTTGTTTGACTGATCAAAAGCACAAAACCCTTAACCTCTCTGCACTGCATCCCATTCATGTTTTTCACTTACGGAAAAGTATAGTACTCTGTATGTATTTAAACACGTATCAGACAATACAGGCTGGAGTTAAGGGGCAATTTGGAAAATGCTTTTCTGCAAATCCAAAATCAAACGGATTAACTTGTTTTGTGTGTGTATGAATCATGAATAAACTGTTGAATATGAAAAATATCCTAAAATGTGGTAGAGAGACTGATGGTGGCTCCAGATGCAGAAGGTTTTCAGTAATAATCTGTGTTTATCAGAATATGCAGAAAAATAAAAACCCAATAATAATATCTATAATATTAGTGACAGCAAATTGATAAAGCCAAACGTTATGTGTTAGTAAATACTACACATGGGATTAAAATATTTTCTAATTAAATTTGAATGACACACAAAAATAATACTTAAATCATTCTACATTTTTTAAAAAGTCATTATTGAGGAAGACATTGTCCACAGGTGTTCAAGAGTCCTTTACGTGGAAATCATGGTGCTCCGTTTATTCCTCATGGAGCTTAGGGGGAAATTTGCCTTTATCTGGTAAGGATGATCATGAAACTGACTCACCAAGTTTACCTTTATAATTGGCTACTCCTAGATTAATTTCACGCTCACAGCCACACCCCCTTAGCCTACATTTCTGGTTCTCATAGCTGCGATTCTCTACATCCTCCTTTCTTTGTATACCCTAACGCTATTTCAGAGCTCCGCTTCGTGTGTGTGTGTGTGTGTGTGTGTGTGTGTGTGTGTGTGTGTGTGTGTGTGTGTGTGTGGTGTGTTTAATGCTCCTATTATATCTGAGGCTTTTATTGTGATTCACTTCAAATTCACTTGGGAAGTAAGTGGGATATTGAAAAGAAAAACATTCTAAACAAATTGAAGTTTCACAATACATATCACAGTATTTCAAAAACCACCCTCATTATGATTCAGCACTTCTTTAAGTCTTTAAAATACTGTACATGTGTGTTGTGAAACTCAGTGCTGAAAAAAAGCAGTCTGGGAAAGTACTACTACCAACATGTTTTATGGAAGTAAAACAGGCCTAGTTCAAGCATGTCTATTAAATTTAACTACACCTAATAAATCTAAGCCTATCTTGAAATTGACAACCAGCTCATAATGTGTGTGCCAAGACATAACAAATTTGAACTCACTTTTATGTTACAAAATAGTTTTAACTTGTAACACAAATGTAAAACACAAATGTAAAGTTTGGCTAGTTTCCTACCTGGAACCATGTATTACTGATCCAGAGCTAATTACACCTTACACCTATCTTCTAGGCTATTATTTTTATTTATTTTATTATATTATATGTATATGTTGGACAGATATATAGAAATATATATGTGTATATACTTTAATATTATAATATATTATCTTGTGTTATATTTTATGTCTTCTTCTGTCCAACAACTTCCTTTCTGTGGTCTCTCAGGGACTTTTTCCCCCTAACATTTCCAACTAATAATAGTATAAGAGCTACTACTTATTCAGAGCTTACTATGTATGAGGAACTGTGCTAAATATTCTACTCACATTTTCACGTTTATTTTCAACAGCACTAAAAAAACTGAGGCTGATATTCTTATTGAATTCACTTTGTAGGTGAATAAGCTGAAGTTTGGAGTGATTTCATAACTTCCCCAAGACCATACAGCTAATCTGTGTGAGATCATAGATCCAAATCTAGGTTTTGCTGACGAGCCCATTCTGGGTCCAGCTCTCAGTATAGACTTTGGTACTTTTCTTACTTGAGGTCTGGCCACCAATGTAATTTCCCTAGTCTTCTTAAATCCTAAATAAAATGATTCCTTAAAGGTGTTTGTTAGGGCTTCCCTGGTGGTGCAGTGGTTGAGAGTCCGCCTGCTGATGCAGGGGACACGGGCTCGTGCCCCGGTCCGGGAAGATCCCACATGCCACGGAGCAGCTGGGCCTGTGAGCCATGGCCGCTGAGCCTGCGCGTCCAGAGCCTGTGCTCCGCAACGGGAGAGGCCACAACAGTGAGAGGCCCGTGTACCGCAAACAAACAAACAAAAAAAACAAAAGATGTTTGTTAAAGCTAAAGTCAACATCAAACCAAGTTGTATCATGACAGATCAGAAAACAAATTCATGAATTATTTTATTTGAACTTAAAATTGTATCTGAGTTGTCAAATACAAATATTAACACATCTTCTATTTTTAGGTTAAACTTTCAACAGGTTTACTGTCAAATTCATGATTCAGTTGTCAAATTAAGTAATTTCCTCTTTTGTTGTTTTACCTCTAATGACCGTTTTCATTGTTTATGTTTAATTTTGTATGCTGTCTCCAATTATTTTGAAGGTAGAAATGATATAAATAGGTCCTAAATAAGTCAAATTATATTAAATTAGTTCAATGAGTTGGCTGCAAAGATATGCCATTGGCGTCAAAGAAAGCTTTACATTTTTCTGATGTCTTGAGAAACTGAGGGGATTCGTTTCATTTCTCGGTGAGAAATCAGGCTCTCTCTCTCTTTCTCTCCAATTTCCTAGATGGCAGTTTCTATAGCAACCATCATCTTAATGTTCCTCCATCCCAACTCCTCTCCCTGAGTGTGAAATATTTGTAAAATTTTTGCCCAGTAAAAGCTTAGTAAGAAATTAAAAAATAATAGCAACCCTCCACTTGTCATATAGTGACAGGGGTTAATTTGAGTTGCTGGGTGGCAAACAAATGGTCAATGGCAAATGGTCATTACTGTGGTAGGAAATTCTTGGTTCAAATATCCTCAATTCATTCACATGTGTACAACAATAGGAATAAAGGAAATTAATAAAGAAAAGGCCAAATGTTAGGCCACGTAACATAGTGGTTAAAATGTGGAATGAACACTCATATGGGTCTGGCTCTCTTTCTTGACTGTGTGACTTTGATCAAGTTACTTAACCTTCTTATGTTAATGGGGACAAGGGAAAAAGTGAAATTACTGACCCTATAAAATTGTAGGAAGAATTCTTCGTGCAAATGCATATTAAGTATTTAGTACAATGCCGGACACACAGGAAGTGCTCAACAAATGTTAACTTTGAAACAAAAATGTAGCAGGTGGTTTATATGTGCCAAGAGGCATTAAGGTCCATCCTGGTGCTTTTATTTTGCCTTCAGTTTCTGTTAGTAACTGCTATGTAATTATTTTTGCAGTTTTGTAGTATACTATTTACTTTGAGATTAATCGTCTCTTCCCTCACCTAACTGCCCTGAACCCCTGCCTCTACCATAAAAGTCCTTTGGTTTAAGAATGTTGTATAAATTTCCTGGTTGTCCAACATAACGATCTCTGAACTGCTGTGCCTCAAATCCTGGTCGTCCAACAGAACGATCTCTGAACTGCTATGTCTCAAATCCCATATCTTAGAAAATGATGACAGTGTCTATAAAAAGCTTTGTCAAATACACATTCCCTGTCCTAAAATCCATGTGCATCTGACTCATGCTGGCCCAGGCAGGTGATAATCTATACGTGGATCATTGGATGCTAATGAATCAGGGCAAAACTGCAGTATCCATGAGCAATCTATGAGTCCTGCTTGGCACAAGGGTGTATTAGCTCTGCAGGTCATACGCACTTATGCCCAAATAGCAATAAGCCTCCATATTAAATCAATTCTCTTTCACTATATGTAGAAATAGATCACGTGCTAACAGTTTCTTTTCTGCTGATGCTCATTTCCCACATGTGGGGGAATATATATCCTCCATTTTTATTTTTCCCCTATACCACTCATTTGCTGAGGACACACCCCACATGAAAGTAGACATCATAAAATAATCTGGGGAAGCAGTTTGTAATATATCTTTCCTCTCTGCCCCACCCCCCAACAAACAATTTATATGTAAATACACAGAGCTAAGGCAGACACTAACTTGTCCAAATTAAATGACAGTCAGTCCCTGAGGACTAGCGAACATTCTCCAGTACATCAAGGATTACGGTTTTTTCCCTCGGTCTCCTGACAGGACAAAGGACTGTTTGCATAATAGACATACGGTCTCAGTCCACCCATTTACATACAGAGAAATTAAAGAGAGCATGTGTGCATGATCACTGTATGTACAGAGGACTCATTCTTCCTTCCTGTTTTGGCAACACTTATTAAAGTATTTCCCCTCTTGGACAACTTGATTTTCATTAACTCTGCAACTTAAATGCCATAAATGGCAGACATTAATGATTCTTATATCTTTATTTATGCCATATATGCACATACAAGAACATTACATTAAGGAAATGAAATCCTCATGCTTTTTAAGAAGAAAAGTGCTATTTCGGATGTTAATGGAAAAATAAAATCCAGACTAATACATCGTTAGAAATTCAGGGGAAATATTTAGTACCGGCACACATCCTTGGAAAGTAAATAGTAACTTAAATTTTTGCTGATTTTTCTCTTTCCCTACACCTCATCAGGCAGAGAGGATCATAAATCCTCTCTTAGGTGTTTGTTAATTTTATGATTTTTTATTAATGAAATAAGCATTGATAATAAGAGTCCATATTACGAGCTTTTTTTTTTTTTTAGATTTTCATCAAATAGATTTTTTAAAGCAACTTGTATTTTAAAACCTTAGACAACTCATTCTAGAAAGCTAATTAGAATGCTAATTACCAGAATGGAAATGATTCATATCTGTCTGGGGGCAATTTAGGTCACAGATATGCTTCAAGGCCAGGAAGAGGGACATTATCTTTTAAGTTTTTTAAAATTTCTGATTCTATACTCAAAAATCACTTAGAGTAATATGAATTATGCATACATGATTTATTCCTGGATTTCCATAAAAATTTGAGGTGACTTTTTATATGTTTTGTTTAAAGAAGTGATGTCTACAGTGAAATTAAACATATTACCTTTCTGCAGGACAACTGATTCTAATGCTATGGAATGTTACATAGATTTTTCAAATCCATTTGACTAGGAATCTTTGTTCTTCCCTGTGGGCTATCTCTGAAGCATAGTATTTTATAGAGTCTGTTAATATATCCACTCTATTAACTGGAATTTTTTATTCATTATATTGAGTGATAACACTCTGCTACTTTTGTTGAAGTCTCACTAAGACTCCTTTCTCAAGAGGTCCCTGCATTCAAAACAATTTTTCACTACTTTAATATTAATAGTTAGAAAGAAGAAAGAATTGAAAAGCAACACACCATTATATTCAGTTGGACTAAGGTGAAAAATATGGGGACATTTTAAGCAACCTCTTTTCCCTTTCTGAAAGAGGACCACCGATAGAAACCCACCTTGGAGATGAAAAAGCTACAGGAAAGATGATTTCAGAGGGAGCTGTGTCTAATAGTTTCACCCTGGATATTTTGAGAAATCATTAAAATAAGTCAATACTAACCACATTAACTAGTAATAATCACAAATTTTAGCTAATAAATTATTAATGTAATGTAGACCATTTGTCAGCAGAAAACACTTTATCCAGTCTTCTCATTTTCTTCATTTCCACTCTGAACAGTCTGATGAACTGTCAGTTACATACATAATTCTTGTTACAGTTTGTTTATTGCTTTTTAGCAACCCAGTAATCCTAGTGGATGAAAATATTTTTCATTTGTCACAGTGACACGTGCTATGAAGTGAAAATATGAACAGCTGCAAGATCTCCTAAGCTGATATAAGATAACATATGTATTTTTTAAGATTCCACCTGATTTTTTAAACATCCTACTTAACTAAAATTAACCACAGAATTAGACTTTGGTTTCAGATATGGCCTTATTGTGACAGAACTACAATTTCAGAAAAAAATTCAGCAAAGACTTTGACCGTCATACCTCAAACTCAACATTTTAAAAAATTCCTTCTAAGGAATTTATCCTCCAAAACATTTTTAGATTAGACTTGCCTAACTCATGACTCTTAAAGAGTTCTTAATTATTCTCTGTTTAGTCCAGCACATGCACTATTTTCATCAGCCTCCTCTGTGCTGGCGTCTTGGGTGGTAGATTACATTGCTTTACCCTTAGAATGTTTCTGCATTTCTACATTCTTGCCTGAGCCATGGATCATTACTATAGAAGTAGCCTCATGGATAAAATATAACCATATAAAGTACATTTAAAAAGATGGGCATTTTGGCGGGGGGTGGGGACAAGGCAGGGGATCTTGATTTTATTTGTGTTGAAAAATTTAGAGTTTAAAATAAACATTTGTACTATTTTAGGTTGTTTGTAGTTATGTATTTAAAGAAAAGTTATCTCACATAAATATCTTATTAAACAATCATATTGGATGGGATTCCAAATAAAATCAGCTCTAAAAAATGGTAAATAATCTATGGATCTATTTGTAGAAATGCATGCTCTGGCAGTAATAAAAATTATTTAAAATATGTTCTAGAATAATTCTTCTGATACATGAGATAGTTAAAAAAGCTGCAGATGGGAAACAGCAGGAAATATCTTTTCTGAAAGATTATATAAACAAAAGATAATAGCACAAGCAGAAAAAATGTTCATCAGACACTGAAATCTTCTAATACAGACAATTTGTTTCATACTGTGAATCTTTCTCCTGTGAATGTACACTGGGATTTTGCATGTTGCATATAATCCTCAAGTATGTGTATTTGTTCTGCATGGAGAATAATATAATCCAATATTTACAAATTAGGAAATTTAAAATATAAATCTTATTTACTATTGTCCTTTGAGAAACTGGAAGTTCTGTTAACAAAGGCCTGGAATTCCCATATGAAAAGAACTGGTTTAGGGAGTAGATGCTCCCTACACCATCCCACCATTTCCTATTTTCTTATATCCAGGCCATTTCATGACTCTCTGGACCCTGTAGGCATTGGTGTTTGAAACTCTTTGTATCAACTATATAAATAAATTCTTTTGGACAGAGTCCAAGTTACATCTCTCTTACACTGAGTACTATTTTATTGCAAAGAGGGATGTGATAAATTTATAGTACATGATTAAATATCCATGTTCTACCATATATAAAAATAAACTCAAAATGGATTAAAGACCTAAATGTAAGGTCAGACACTATAAAACTCTCAGAGGAAAACATAGGCAGAACACTCTATGACATAAATCACAGCAAGATCCTTTTTGACCCACCTCCTAGAGAAATGGAAATAAAAACAAAAATAAACAAATGTGACCTAATGAAACCTAAAAGCTTTTGCACAGCAAAGGAAACCATAAACAAGATGAAAAGACAACGCTCAGAATGGGAGAAAATATTTTCAAACAAAGCAACTGACAAAGGATTAATATCGAAAATATACAAGCAGCTCATGGAGCTTAATATCTGAAAAACAAAAACCCAATCAAAAAATGGGCAGAAGACCTAAATAGACATTTCTCCAAAGAAGACATACAGATTGTCAACAAACACAGGAAAGGATGCTCAACACCACTAATCATTAGAGAAATGCAAATCAAAACTACAATGAGGTATCACCTCACACTGGTCAGAATGGCCATTATTAAATTATCTACAAACAATAAATACTGCGGAGGGTGTGGAGAAAAGGGAACCCTCTTGCACTGTTGGTGGGAATGTCAATTGATACAGCCACTATGGAGAACAGTATGGAGGTTCCTTAAAAAACTAAAAATAGAACTACCATATGACCCAGCAATCCCACTACTGGGCATATACCCTGAGAAAATCATAATTCAAAAAGAGTCATGTACCAAAATGTTCACTGCAGCTCTATTTACAATAGCCAGGACATGGAAGCAACCTAAATGTCCATCAACGGATGAATGGATAAAAAAGATGTGGCACATATATACAATGGAATATTACTCAGCCATAAAAAGAAATGAAATTGAGTTATTTGTAGTGAGATGGATGGACCTGGTGTCTGTCATACAGAGTGAAGTAAGTCAGAAAGAGAAAAACAAATACCATATGCTAACACATATATATGGAATCTTAAAAAAAAAAAAAAAGGCTCTGAAGAAACTAGGGGCAGGTTAGGAATAAAGACACAGACATAGAGAATGGACTTGAGGACATGGGGAGGGGGAAGGGTAAGCTGGGATGAAGTGAGAGAGTGGCATGGACTTATATACACTACCAAATGTAAAATAGATAGCTAGTGGGAAGCAGCCACACAGCACAAGGAGATCAGCTCCGTGCTTTGTGACCACCTAGAGGGGTGGGATAGGGAGGGTGGGAGGGAGATGCAAGAGGGAAGAGATATGGGGATATATGTATATGTATAGCTGATTCACTTTGTTATACAGCAGAAACTAACACACCATTGTAAAGCAATTATACTCCAATAAAGATGTTTAAAAAAAAGTAAATTTAATCTTATCAAAAAAAAAATATCCATGTTCTAACATGATTGCAAATAAATTATTCACAAGACTATTCCAGAATATCAGGATAAAACTAACTACATTATATTAGTATTTTAAGTGTTACAGTAAAAGGAATTTCTAAATAATAATGAATCTTTTATTTTCAGACTGTAACAAACAAAGCGACTCCTTTCACCTTGAGGTGCTACTGTCTTGATTTTGCTAAAATAAAATTATTATTGACCAGTACAAATATACACAGATACTACTACTTATTTCTGTGGGTAGTAAGGCTGAGGTTCATTTCATATAGCTATCAGGAAATAGATAAGTAAAGGAATATTTGTCATTTATAGATAAAAGAGCATCCAACTCTGTAAGATATTTGAGATAGCATAATGTCTTAAGTATTCCAAATAAAGACTAGCCCAATCTATAATATGTAAATTATATTTATTCAGCAAGTTTTCTGAGAATATTCTTTGACAGAAGCAGGCTTGGTTGTTTCTCCCCAGGCCATTTAATTTTTCTTAGTCTAATAATCCAGTAGTCCCACTACAATTATTCAGTTGGTTCATTGGTGTTTTTTTTTTTTTTTTTTTTTTGCGGTAAGCGGGCCTCTCACTGTTGTGGCCTCTCACATTGCGGAGCACAGGCTTCCGGACGCGCAGGCTCAGCAGCCATGGCTCACGGGCCCAGCCACTCTGCGGCATGTGGGATCTTCCCGGACCGGGAGTGTCCCCTGCATCGGCAGGCAGACTCTCAACTACTGCGCCACCAAGGAAGCCCTATTGGTGGTTTTAATGATCGATTTTTGTGCTGCTGTACAGAAAGTCTGTGACTCAGATCAGAAATAATTATTAAGTAGCTTGTATCAGGGCCAAATTGTGGTTCAATACAAAATGCCTTAGAGGTTAAAAGACCTGAGGGTCATTCCACATGCTACCACTGAATATCTGTGTAATCTTCTGAAAATTGCTTAACCTCTCTGGACCTCTGTTTTCTAACTTGAAAACAAAGATTGCTGCAATAAATAATATTCCATAGTTTTTTTTAATCTTCAATTTTTTGATCATTAACTCATTTCTAAAACTGAATTTAGTTAAGATTAAATTAGAAATGAAAAAGGGGAAGTAATAACTGACACTGCAGAAATACAAAAGATCATGAGAGATTACTACAAGCAACTCTATGCCAATAAAATGGACAACCTGAAAGAAATGGACAAATTCTTAGAAATGCACAACCTTCCGAGACTGAACCAGAAAGAAATAGAAAATATAAACAGACCAATCACAAGCACTGAAATTGAAACTGTGATTAAAAATCTTCCAACAAACAAAAGCCCAGGACCAGATGGCTTCACAGGAGAATTCTATCAAACATTTCGAGAAGAGCTAACACCTCTCCTTCTCAAACTCTTCCAAAATATAGCATAGGGAGGAACACTCCCAAACTCATTCTATGAGGCCACCATCACCCTGATACCAAAACCAGACAAAGATGTCACAAAGAAAGAAAACTACAGGCCAATATCACTGATGAACATAGATGCAAAATCCTCAACAAAATACTAGCAAACAGAATCCAACAGCACATTAAAAGGATCATACTCCATGACCAAGTGGGGTTTATTCCAGGAATGCAAGGATCCTTTAATATATGCAAATCAATCAATGTGATACACTGTATTAACAAATTGAAGGAGAAAAACCATATGATCATCTCAATAGATGCCGAGAAAGCTTTTGAAAAAAATTCCACACCCATTTATGATAAAAGCCCTGCAGAAAGTAGGGGTGGGGGGAACTTTCCTCAACATATAAAGGCCATATATGACAAACCCACAGCCAACATCGTCCTCAGTGATGAAAAACTGAAACCATTTCCACTAAGATCAGGAAGAAGACAAGGTTACCCACTCTCACCACTCTTATTCAACATAGTTCTGGAAGTTTTAGTCACAGCAATTAGAGAAGAAAAAGAAATAAAAGGAATCCAAATTGGAAAAGAAGTAAAGGTGTCACTGTTTGCAGATGACATGATACTATACATAGAGAATCCTAAAGATGCTATCAGAAAACTACTAGAGCTAATCAATGAATTTGGTAAAGTAGCAGGATACAAAATTAATACACAGAAATCTCTTGCATTCCTATACACAAATGATGAAAAATCTGAAATGAAATGAAGAAAACACTCCCATTTACCATTGCAACAAAAAGAATAAAATACCTAGGAATAAACCTACCTAAGGAGACAAAAGACCTGTATGCAGAAAATTATAAGACACTGATGAAAGAAATTAAAGATGATACAAACAGATGGAGAAATATACCATGTTCTTGGATTGGAAGAATCAAGAGTGTGAAAATGACTCTACTACCCAAAGCAATCTACAGATTCAATGCAATCCATATCAAATTACCAATGACATTTTTCACAGAACTAGGACAAAAAATTTCACAATTTGTGTGGAAACACAAAAGACCCCGAATAGCCAAAGCAATCTTCAGAAAGAAAAACGGAGCTGGAGGAATCAGGATCCCAGACTTCAGACTATAACACAAAGCTATAGTCATCAAGACAGTATAGTACTGGCACAAAAACAGAAATATAGATCAATGGAACAGGATAAAAAGCCCAGAGATAAACCCACGCACATATGGTCACCTTATCTTTGATAAAGGAGGCAAGAATATACAATGGAGAAAAGACAGCCTGTTCAATAAGTGGTGCTGGGAAAATGGGACAGCTACATGTAAAAGAATGAAATTAGAACACTCCCTAACACTACACAAAAAAATAAACTCAAAATGGATTAAAGACCTAAATTTAAGTCCAGACACTATAAAACTCTTAGAGGAAAACATAGGCAGAACACTCTATGACATAAATCTCAGCAAGATCCTTTTTGACCCACCTCCTAGAGAAATGGAAATAAAACCAAAACAAAACAAATGGGACCTAATGAAACTGAAAAGCTTTTGCAGAGCAAAGGAAACCATAAACAAGACGAGAAGACAACCCTCAGAATGGGAGAAAATATTTGCAAATGAAGCAACTGACAAAGGATTAATCTCCAAAATATACAAGCAGCTCATGCAGCTTAATATCAAAAAAACAAACAACCCAATCCAAAAATGGGCAGGAGACCTAAATAGACATTTCTCCAAGGAAGATATATAGAGTGCCAAGAAACACATGAAAGGATGTTCAGCATCACTAATCATTAGAGAAATGCAAATCAAAACTGCAATGAGGTATCACCTCACACCGGTCAGAATGGCCATCATTAAAATATCTACAAACAATAAATGCTGGGGAAGGTGTGGAGAAAAGGGAACCCTCTTGCACTGTTGGTGGGAATGTAAATTGATACAGCCACTATGGAGAACAGTATGGAGGTTCCTTAAAAACTAAAAATAGAACTACCATACGACCCAGGATCCCACTACTGAGCATATACCCTGAGAAAACCATAATTCAAAAAGAGTCATGTACCAAAATGTTCATTGCAGCTCTATTTACAATAGCCAGGACGTGGAAGCAACCTAAGTGTCCATTGACAGATGAATGAATAAATAAGATGTGACACATATATACAATGGAATATTACTCAGCCATAAAAAGAAACGAAATTGAGTTATTTGTAGTGAGGTCAACGGACCTAGAGTCTGTCATACAGAGTGAAGTAAGTCTGAAAGAGAAAAACAAATACCGTATGCTAATACATATATATGGAATCTGAAAAAAAAAATGGTCATGAAGAACCTAGGAGCAAGAGGGCAATAAAGACGCAGACCCATTAGAGAATGGACTTGAGTATATGGGGAGGGGGAAGGGTAAGCTGGGACAAAGTGAGAGAGTGGCATGGAGATACATACACTACCAAACGTAAGTTAGATAGCTAGTGGGAAGCAGCTGTATAGCACAGGGAGATCAGCTCAGTGTTTTGTGACCACCTAGAGGGGTGGGATAGGGAGGGTGGGAGGTAGGGAGATGCAAGAGGAAAGAGATAATGGGAACATATGTATATGTATAACTGATTCACTTTGTTATAAAGCAGAAACTAACACACCATTGTAAAGCAATTATATTCCAATAAGGACGTTAAAAAAAAAAAAGAAAAACAAATACCGTATGCTAGCACATATATATGGAATCTAAGAAAAAAAATAAAAGGTCATGAAGAACCTAGGGGCAAGACGGGAATAAAGACACAGACCTACTAGAGAATGGACTTGAGGACACGGGGAGGGGGAAGGGTAACCTGGGACAAAGTGAGAGGGTGGCATGGACATATATACACTACCAAATGTAAGATAGATAGCTAGTGAGAAGCAGTCGCATAGCACAGGGAGATCAGCTCGGTGCTTTGTGACCACCTAGAGGGGTGGGATAGGGAGGGTGGGAGGGAGGGAGACGTAAGAGGGAAGAGATATGGGGATATATGTATATGTATAAGTGATTCACTTTGTTATAAAGCAGAAACTAACACACCATTGTAAAGCAATTATACTCCAATAAAAACGTAAAAAAACCCAGAATTTTCTATACTTTATAGAAAATAAAGATAGGGAAGCTTTTTCTGTGTGTGTTTGTTTACTGCTGTTTTGAAAGCATTTAATAAATAAAAATTATGCTCTAAAGTAATAAAGATACAATACATATTATATGGTCAACAAAAAGTATTCATTTAAACTACTAAAGATCTTCTGATTGATATGGGTATTGTATTTCCCTTAAATTAGTTTTTAAAAAAATTTTCAATGTTTACTTAATATACTATATTTAAAGATGACTAGGAATTTCAGCATTAAGGGACAAATCAATATCTACCCTTATTTTTCAATTGCTTGTTTTTTTTTTCGGGGGAAAGGTGCTAAGTTTTATCTGTGCAATTGATTATTGGGTATACAAAGTTACATAAAGATCAAGTGAAGTTGATGGCATCATAAACATTCATAGAAAAATATACCCAGTGAAATCTAATATAATTATTATATTATAATGGCCTACCAAAAAAGTAGATGAAAGCATGCAAGGCCTCTTTAATGGGCATGTTAACTTGTACCAGTAAATGTGAATCTTTAGCTATCTCTTATCCCATTGTGTATGCTAACAGGATTAGCTAGTATTAGTCCCTCATCCACAAGAAATGTGATATGCAGTGTGACCTGCAAATCTCTCCTGGGATTGAAAAGGGCTAAGTTGAACCATGCATGATTTCAAAGCAATTCTCAGCACAATTATCTGCTTGACCTGTAAGATGAACAAGCATATCATTTAATTAATTGAACAGTGCTGTTCATTTTTCTAGTAATCGCATGATGATATGCTCTTGCTGATTCTGATGGGAATGACCAGAATTGCACATTAACTGGTCTGATGGCCACTTTCCACATTGTTATGAAACACTACTTTTAATCTTGACACGAATAATTCTTTTATAGGAGTCCCATAAAAGCATCCAAAAGACAGCATTAACAGCAGCTATTCCCTTACTGCAGTGATAATTTTTTTTTTGATCACCTAAAGTCATAATACAAAACATTTCCTCCCCCACTTATTTATGCGGTACAAATGTAAGCCATATCTTTAAAACTGTAAAGGTATTTAGCAATGTAAAAGCTAGTCATATCTATGGTATGGGGAAGACGAATGCAGAAAGAACAGAATTGATGAAACAAATGTATTCGTTTATTCAGCTAGAATATAGGTGAAAGATTTCAATTTCATGTGGGTGTGTGGTGAGTGAAGGGAAAAGGGATGTATGCTTTTCTCTTATGAGAGAAAAGAGTACAGATTTTGTATTGAAATTATTCTGATGTAAAAATTCCAATTTGTTATTATATATATTTATTCTGCGTGCTCAATTAGGAATTTATTTTATGAACAAACAAATGGAGGAGCAATAGACAGGCAGAGCAAGAAGAAAAAATACTCCCAAAAGATTTGGCCACAGACTTTGTCTACTAGATCTAGATTCTCCTCTCTCCTCTCTCTTTCTTTCCTTATCTCCTTATCTCTGAACCTCTCTGTCTCTTCCATTTTCTTAGTGCTTATGTGTCTGTTTCCCAGCTTGAGTTTCTGTTGTGTTTTCAACAATGAGATCAGATTCTAAAGTATAATAAATAAACAAACA
Organism: Stenella coeruleoalba; assembly: GCF_951394435.1. Classification (NCBI taxonomy): domain Eukaryota; kingdom Metazoa; phylum Chordata; class Mammalia; order Artiodactyla; family Delphinidae; genus Stenella; species Stenella coeruleoalba. The sequence continues at coordinate 112,179,138 of NC_137150.1, read as the reverse complement.
AAAAAATCAATGAGTTAAACAGTTGAAATATCCTTTTCTATTTCCAATTCATTGTGCTTGTTAATTATTTATCACCTGAATTCCCTGATACAGCATAAAGCCATGAAGTCAATGACACTGTGTGATGAGGGTCCAACTTTGTGTCACGGAGTAAGATTAGGCTATGATACACTTTTAGAGGAAAAACAGAATGAATCTTTTACTAAATAAATAATGACAAAAAGTAGATTTTCCTTTGCCTCCTTGTGTGAATTTTTTCAGGTCAAACCAGGTGGTTGGCAAATATTTTAAAATGGTTCCCTCAGAATTTCTATGCTGTAGATCAAGATTTCTTTTTATTTATTTATCTATTAAAATGTTCTGAGCTATAATGAATGTACAATATTATATCAGTCCCAGGTATACAACATCATAGTTCGATATGTGTACACATTATGAAATGATCACCACAGTAAGTCCAGTTACCTGTTTGTCACCATACAAAGTTGTTACAATATTACTGGCTATATTCCCTATGTGTACATTACATCCTCTTATTTATTTTGTAGCTGGAAGTCTGTACCTCTTAATTTCTTAATCTCAACAGTATTGATATTTTGTGTTGGATAATTCTTTGTTGTAGGGACATGGTCTGTGAATTGTAGGGGCCTCTACTCCCTAAATGCCAGTAGTAATGTCCTCCAGACAAGGAGGAGACAATCAGTAAAAAAAAAAAAAAGAAAGTAATATACGGCTCCAAGTACATTATTTGCATCATCATTTTAAATCATTCCCAGAATGTGGGTACTCCTGGGATGAGAAAAAAGAGGGAACCTGCATCAGTAATTGTAGAAAATACACTTTTATAGAAAATTATATGATATATTGACACTGATGAGAAGCAGACCCAGTTTAATTTTCAAGTTTCACTCAGAACGAGTCCATCCTAAAGGGACATACTGTCACATTTAATGCATCTGTTTAACATACTCACATAGCTCGCCTAACTATTCTAAATTAGTCAATTATTTTTCCTAAGTTCCCATAGTTTTCTGGATCCTAGTTCAAAGCTTAGTGTCAGGGTGAATTCATCTAATTTTTAAAAGGTATGGAATTAAACTCAAAAATGGCTTTTTCAGTTCCAAATAATTGCAAATAATTTACCACCATACCATTTTACATATCATGCAAAAGTTTATATCTAACTCAAAGTTTGAGTGAAGAGAGGAAAAAATAATTTTTTTTCTCTTTAATAATTTTTGAAGCAACATTTTCTAAGCTGAAGTGAAAACCTAGAAGGACTCATTAAAAATTCAAGTAAACATTAATAGATCTTACAATTATTCTAATTAGGTTAATTTAATTATCTATTTTTGTGGAAATAAGATGATATCTCTCTGAGATTCAGACACTGGTTAGAAAATGTTCTTAGGTTTGTACACTAATACTGTTCAAATACAGAGAATTTTATACATTAATTTCAGTTCTATTACATTAAAAACATCTTGTTTATAAAATGGAAGTTGTAAAATATTTACAAATTTTCTGGGGCCCTCAATAGCATGGGAAGTAGTTCTTAAATAGAGAGTTGGAGTTTACACTGAATGTCTTGTACCTTGCCTTCTTATCTATTTCTCTTTGGATCTCTTTTTTCCTGTAATAATCATCATCTTATTTTCCAGTTGTTATTATTGCTTTTCACCTCTGTTTTCCCAGGCAAAACCACAGAAATACTGCACATGGGATATAAATTCAAATAACACAATTTCTATAATCAAATATGTGAACCTGGCCAATTTATTAACTCCCTGAAGTCTCAGTGTTTTCATGTGTAAAATGATAAAGTGAAATTATGTTATATGATTAGTATAAGACTAGTATAATAATTACTATTAATTCATGTATATACTAACATATTTTTGGTCAGAGAGTAGACTCTTCATAAAGAGTAAACATTATCCTTCTTCACTAGGTTGAAAATTCAAGACCGTTTTCCCCCTTTGGGAAAAGGGTATTATATATTATAGTACATATAAAATAAAATGTTGCAGAAATCTAATATAACATGAAATGTCTTTCATACAAATTTAGGGTCAGGCATAATTTACTATGGGTCTTAGTTTTCTCCTTTCTATCACTTTTGTCTCTTAAATTGATAGCATCTGTGGATTGTAAAAGACCTCAAAAAAAAGACCATAAGGACCTTTTCCCATTTGTTTATTACCAATAAAATTTCCAGATTTTCTAAAAATTTGTTGAGCACTAAGACTTATGTTTCTAAACACAATACGATTATATTCCATATTTGAATGGAATTACTCTAATATGTGTTACAAAAATACTGCAAATGTCTGGTGAGTAATTTAAAATATTTAAGCTAAATCATTTATTTTGTTTAAAAAAATGAGAAGTCTTTTTAGATCAGATAGGATTTTCTAAGGTTTGGAAGCTAGTGCTGTTAGCTTGATTTTCCTTCTGGTAGCCAGTATGTCACAATTATTATCTATCAACAGACCATTATAGGAATTAGTGATGAAACCATTCAGAGATATTTTTTACAAATGGTATAAATTGAGCCTAAGTTCTCCTGTGGGACTGAAAGAAAGAGGGACAAAGAAACTTGGAAGCAAAATTGTCTGTTTCATACGTGTCTTCTGACCTTCCTGCTCAATTTTGTTCAATAGCTAAGCTTCCTTAAACTTTAAATCCAATTCCCTTGGAGAGCACACACTTAGAAACCTGGAAGCAAGGGACACAAAAGGAACAGTGAATATCAGAGGATCAGAGAACATTTACCAGAACAATGGAAAAATGTATTTCTGAAACATCTGAATTGTATCTGAAAAATCTAGATTTTCCTCCTCTTTTTTTTAAACATTTCCTTTAACCCTGTAGTCACTGTTGATGAACAATATCTATCGTATTCCAGTAAAAGCCAGAAGGACACTGTCCAGCTGTATTCTCAGGCTCTCCATATGCAAATATAAAGAATCTGATCTATCTCCTGATACTTGAGACCCAAAGGCAGCAATAGGATTATTCTGGGACTAATTCCCTCTCCTGAAAGACTTCAATGAGTCCGAATATGCATTAACATCAGCAGGCCAAATGACTGATGGCATGGGACTCATCCTTATTTATCTTCCCAGGATTGGACAGATACCCTATTGATTCGTAGGTCATTACACAACATGTTAACAATCCAGTACCATCCAGTTCAAAAGGAAATTTGAAATTAGTGATGGATCTTCTTGCAGGTCTATGCCGAGGGCACAAGATGGGTAGTCAAGCATTACTCTATCTTGAAATTACTACATTCTCCCTTCACTTAATGTCAGTTGGACTTACGCAGAAGACTCTAAAAGATGGAAAATACAGAGCTTTTTAACCAACAGAGAGTTTTAAAAATACTAAAATATGTCTTACATTCAGTCAAGTGGAATCTTAACTGTTTTCTGAGAGGAATGCTGAGAAGTTTATAGGAGTGAAACAGAGCCCTACTTTCTTCAGCCATTCTCATGCTTTCGAAGTTCGTGGAACTTGATTTTAAACTGGCAGTTAATCTAAGTCCAGGCCTTGACATGCCCGGAGGCGCTCAGCTGCAAAATCAGCCTCACGCAGGGTAACAGCACTTTGCTTTATTTGGTTTTGAAAATTAAACCAAAAGGCGACTATTCTGTGGGCTATTTGATAGGGAATTAAGTTCTCAAATGACATTGAAATCATCCTGTAATCCGGAGGTAACTTTGAAATAAAGAGCTCACTTTAAAAAGCTCACAGCACAATTTATGCATCCACATCTGTGCTGTACCCTATAACCCTGGAGGGTCCCACATTTATTCCAACAATGTATTCATTGATCCAAATATTTGTGTAGCTTCTCTTTTGGAATTGTCCTCAGATCCCATTGCATTTCTATGCCTATTATTATTTCATGTAACTAATTCATTCAGCAATGATTTCTTGAACCTCACTATAATACAGGTACAGCTCTAGCTGCTGGTGATAGAGCAGTGAACGAAAGAGATGGATGAAAACCTGCCCTCCAGGACTTTGCATCTTAGTGTGAGAAGAGAGGCAAAAATAAGCGAGTAGATCAAGGACCTGCCAGAGGAGAGAAACTGCTAAGGAGAAAATGAAGCTAGGAAGGAGGATATGAAAGGCTTGGATGGGAAGAAGGGCTTTCTGAAAAAGCTCCACGGTAAGGGTGTCATTTGAGCAAAGACCTAAAGATGGTGAGGAAGGGAACCAGATCTGTAGCTTAGGAAAGAATATTCCAGGCAGAAAGAACAGCACATGCCAAATTGTCTTTTATGGCATTTTTCTGAGGTAAATTTGAATGTGGAAATAGAAACAAAGTTTAGAAATTTGGGGATGGTAATAAAAAAAAAAATCCTTGTGGTCCAATCATTATGCTGTACACCTTAAACTTGTACAGTGCTGTATGTCAATTACATCTCAATAAAACTGGAAAAATGTTTCTCCGACTATGCACATATAACCATACATGTATACACACAGAGACACATATAACATACAACAGAGTTTTGTTATAAGGAAGTTGCCAATTGCCGGGCTTGAGTTTTTCTTTATTGCCTGGAAGTTCTCCTTCACACCAGTCCTATGATTCTCCCCACTTTCATATTTTGTTGCATGTTTAGAAGCAATACTCCTGACTTAGCAATTCCAATTTACTGTCAACTTCCTGGACTTTCCTCTCCACCTCTTCGCCTTAACTGCAACTTGGCTCACCTCTGGAGACACCACTAAGCCAGCAGCATTCTCAAGAGCTTTGTATTTATTTTCTAATACTTTAGATGTGTCATGGGCTGGTTCTTCCACATTCTCCTTTACCACTTCCAAAACCATTACTTCCCTGTCCTCTTGTTAAAACCAAACCAAACCAAAACAAATCAAAACCTTTCCTCCTGCTTCTTATAGATCATGGTCTCCTTCTCTTTCTGGCTGCCATCTCCAGCCTCTCTGTTGCCTCCCTTTATATAAATATAATTAAAATCTCTGTCAATGGCTCCCAGACTTCCATGAATCACCGATGACCCTCCGCCATTCAGGCCGCTTTCATCATCCATGCACCTTGATCTCTCAGACCCTTGATCTCCCCATTGAGGGATCATTTCTCCCGTCCTATCTCTCAGCTACAATCTCCCACTGTCACATGAAGGTACTTAGCATTATCTGAGATTTCCGCGCATCTAAAATCACAAATTCAAGCACAAGCACCTCTTAGAGTTTGTTTGTAAGATAACCGATATATTAACCTCATCAAAACCTACAGAACATAGCCTCTTTTACCTCATTCAGACCGTCATTCCTACCTTTCATTCACTTCTCTTAATATTATCATAGATTCCCTGAGCCTTCATTTCAATAATTGTATTAGCACATCCAAATTCGTTGGTCTCTTTATTAAACTTGCCTTGCAAAAACCCAATTTTACATAAACTACCTACTTTCTCCAGACTGCTCAGGAATAGCCATCTCACGCTGAGAAATGTCCCACAACAGGGCAGACACTCAAAATAAATGTATGATCTCCAAACTCGAGAGGCCCTGAACACTGGCCATTGGACAGAGAAATCCTATCCCACACTTCTGAATAACATGCAAGTCTTCTTTGAGCTCCTGAAAACTTCCACTTCCATTTGGATCCTCACTTTCTATAGATGACCCCAATTCCTACCTCCTAATGAAAAGTGAATTTTTCACAGGGATTCTTTTGGCTTTCTTCTTCCAAACAACTCCCCCTACATTTCTACTTCTCCTTGTCTTTTTCCCTCCTGTTACAGCAAAAGGGCTGCTTTTACATCTAAGGCCAATCTGACGTCCTCTGCTCTGAATCATGATCCTTCCCCACCTTCTCAAAGAACTTAATCCTTTCAATTAACTTCTCATGCTTCTATACATTCAAACATACCTTCTCAGTGTGATTCTTTCCAATGACAGTTACACTTGCTCCAACAGCTAATTTTTTTTAAGGAAAAGCAGTGCTCAAACCTCTCTCAACTTTACAAATCCCTCCAGCTACCACTGATCCTGTTCCCTCACAGTCACTATTTAAAACATTTGTCTGTGGATTCATTCTCTGCACTATCATTTTCCCATGACCACTCAGTCCAGTCTGGCTTCTGCACTCATCACTCCTCAGTGAAAGTTCTGAATAAAGTTACCAGAGCCACAGTGATTCCAAAGTCAAAGGTCGTTTTTCAACGCTTAACTTCTTTGCCCTCTCGGCCACTTTGACCATGGTGAATATTTCTTAATTGCTTCAAGCACTCTTCTTCCAGTCCCTGTGACATCCTCTCTCTGGTTTTGCTATTACTCTGCTGCTGTTTTCCTCCAAGCTCCTTGGCAGTCTAATCACCCTGCACCAGACCCCTTAATGTGGGAGTTATTCACGACTATGTCATGGGTGGACTTTCCTTCCTTTGTTCTCTCTAGGGTATTCCTAGGCAATTTCTTCCATGGTCAACTTTTCTACCATCACCTATAGGCAGGTGACTCCAGAATTATTTTTCTACCTCAACCCTCCTTGTTGAGCTTCGGATCTGTATATAAATGAATATAATGCAGAATCACTATCCAAATATCTAAGAAGAGACTACGTCCCAACTGCACTTTTGACCTTCTCTCCCATAGCCCAGTCCTCAACCTTCTTTGGCTGGCTCAGCGAATGAAATCATTGAGTCAGAGATGCAAACCTGGACGTCAGGAGTCATACTGATCCTGACCTCCAGGTCACCTCCCAAGTTTAATTCATCACTGAATCTTGTCAATTTCATTACACTCAAATTCATCCACTTCTATCTCCACTACCAGTAGTTTAATCTAAGCTACCATTATCGTGATGAACTATTTGATCTTGCAGGGTGAATTCTATATGCTCAATCACCACCAGCCTCTCAATTAATCACTTGTTTGTACAAAAGACCTCAGCCTCATTATATTCCTCCAAAATATCAGTGTCATAAAAGGCAAAGACATTCAAAGAGACTAAGTAGACATGATAACTTAATGCAATACCTGATCCAGGACTGGATCCTGGACTGTTGGTAAAAAATACTACAGAGGACACTATTGGGTCAGTTGAAAAAATTGAAATATGGATTCCATAAAAGTGGTTGTATTCATGTTAAGTTTACTAAGGTTGAGAACTCTCCTGTGGTTACATAAGAGAATATTCCTATTCTTGGAAATACAAATCAAGATGTTGTAAGAAGAAAGGAAAATTAGGTAAAATGTTAAATAGATGAATAAGGTTATGGATGGTCTTTGCAATGTACTTATACTTTGTACTATTCTAATACTATTCTATACTTTTAGCAATGTATAAAAACTCTTCAGTCCCATAGGTAATTATACTAACTGTGAATCAGAGAAAAAAACAAAACCACAAACCAAGAAAAAAAAAAAAAAAAAAAACCTAAAAAACAACCAAACAAAAAGCGGCTCTACCACTTTACTGTGCTTTAGTTTCCTCAACTATAGAATGAACCCTTGTTCATGGAGCAGTTTTGCAGATTAAATGCATTGATGATGATGATGTAGTGTGTTTAGAATAGATCTTGATACAGAATAAACATACATATACACTAAATGGTAGTTGTTAGTGGTGTTATTATTAATTATTTTCATACCTTAAAGGAAATAAGAATAGTAAGACCTATCAAAATTCTTTCTTGATATGATAACTCCATCTGTATGGGATTCCTTTAATTTGATATTGCAGATTAATTTCAAAGAAAGTTTGCTACTGAAGATGTTTTACACAAGGGTCTTTGTTATGTAGACAAAAATCATGATTGATGGTGCAAGGCTGGTTTACAGATTAAAAAAAAATTGAAATAGGTTTCTGTAGCATTTTGTTTTAACATTCACTTCTACTGAAATGACAGAGGGGAAAAAATCAGTGTTGTTAACTCATAGAAATTCCATACATCCCTATTTGTTTATATGTGCAAAAGAGTTTGTTTGCAAGGGGTGGGAACAGGAAAAGGAGGAGGAGGGAGAGGAAGAGAAAAAGGAGGAAAAGAAAAAAGTAGAAAATAAGAAAATGAAGAGACAATACTGATGGTGGTGTACAAAGAGAGAGAAATAGCTTAACTCAGCTGCAAAAATAGACAATATTTACATATAGTTATAGTTATTTCTATCTTGTGAAGGGTCAATCAAGGTTCTCCAAATGGAGAAAAAGATTAAGGGCCACTCAAAATCATGTGAAACATCAATACCCTCTGACAGTTTTGTAATTAATGTGAATGCAAAGTATCCTGCACCTTGCGATAAGGACAATAAACAAGGTGAGAAGCCATTTGAGGGTATATTTGGAACAATCAGACAATGAGATTTGACTTTGATATACTTAAAATGTAGTGCAAGAGATCAGTATTATTTCTAGTGGTCATGGTGATTTCTTTTTTTTATACCTGTTTATGTGCAAAGGCCAATGCTTCCATTGGCATGAATGGCTACAAATATTTCTCCAAATTAGGAGAGGGATTAGGTTCATGTCTACAGATGGATTATATTATATGGTCATGAAATTTGTATGGTTTACTAATGCATAGAGCTCTAGCTAAATATGGAGAGATTCTTTAACCTTGAATTACTTATGCCACACATCCTTTCAAAACTGAATTTTGGCAAACAGCAAATGATAAAACTTGTAAGGCACTGACACTTGTAATAGAGATTAGACTAATTATCAATGACCCCAACTAATTTCACTTTCAGGAAGATAAAAATCTGTTAGTAAAATTACCTTTTTAAAGATTCATCACACTGAACCCTAAAGCCAATGCAATCCTTTGCTTTCTTAAAGTATTTTAATATAAATAAGGATAGTCTAATTAGCATGATATTATATATATATATATATACATATATTTTCAATAATGTTATTTAAAATGAAGATACCCAAATAGCCATAAAAGAAAAATGTTTATAATTTACTATAATAAAATATATATTTGCCATGTAAAAGTGAAACATATTTAACATTCTTTCTACAAACAGGCCCTGATTTACTGCATTATAGGGAATTAAGTATATGATTTAAATAATTCCAAATGCATTATTTTATTTTAATAATCTTTGGTAGACAACTCTAAGTACTTTTTTTTTTTTTTGCTTCAGTGAACAATAATTCTTTGGCTAAAAATCCTAAGTAAGCTGGATTAACTAGGAGAAGCATCAGTCATATTACAAGCATCAAGAAAGGCTAAAATTGTGTCAACTGCAGAAAAGGGTTACTTGGGTTTCACAAGTGCTTTCAAAAATTAGGGTTCTGTTCTATGTTTATAATAAGCTAAATAGCTTAGTGCTCATCGTTGAAAGATATCTTCCAATGTGCTAAAAATAAGATAAATATAAAAGTAAATTTTAGTCTCTTTTATTCCTGTATAAGTCTTAGATTATATTTATTCAAAATATCTAATGTCCTTAATTCTCAAGTCATAATTTTCCTTATGAAAGGTGTCTGTAAAAATGATTGAGAATTTTTTTTTTTTTTTAACTTCAAAAGTATATTTTTGCCAGCAGGGACTTTTTCTTTCCTTTTATCTACCATTAAAATGTCATCAACAAGAGGGTTTTCCAATCAGCCATTTGTGGCCTTCTGACAACCAACCTTAATTTGAATATCTACTATCATTTCTAGTCTTTCACCGAGGAAATCCTCAAATACGGTGAAATTAACCAGTTCCCTCCCACTGTCCTTTGGTCTCCCACACCCTCAATCTGCCCACGAGACTGCAAGTCACTTTGGCCCGTCCAAATTCCTCCACTTTAGTAACCCGGTAAAGCCTAACCCCTCTATCAAGTTTTTCTAGGGATTTAAAGCTCTATTTTTCTTTTGCTGAATGCTTATGGCATATATCATATTGTAACATTAAAATTATGTTTTTTAATTTTATATCTTTTTAGAGTGTTTCAAAATTGTCCTGTCTTCTATTTCTGGTCTTATATTTTATCTCTGGTAGCTTGCTGTAGTGAAAGAGGCTAAGAAGCAGAGGTCCAGAGTACAGCTTTATGAAGGGGGAAGAAAAAAGAAGGATAATTTTCTATTATAAGGGACAGAAAGAGAAAAGGATGGGTTGGAGAAAGTCAGGCAGCTGGCTATATTTTTAATTTTACCATAGTTATTTTCTACACTTCATCCGTAGTTTGTATCTAAAAGTTAAAACCATTAAGTAGAGATTAAATTATTATTATTGGTAAATACTGTTTACAGCAGAGTCTATTGATATGCTGTGATTTTTTGTCTATGGTTGCCTGAATAGTCTCCTAGAGCATTAAATCTTCCTAATTTCCAACACTTTGAAAAATTAGCCCTTACTATCTACTCTTGCTGCCACTACCCTAGTCCAAACCCTTAGCCATTCAAGCCTGGACTTCTTTTTGACAGTTTCTTAGCTTTTCTTTCCAATATATACTTTCTTACAGGTATACAGGGGCTGAGGGGGATTGAGGGTAATTATCTCTTTTTTAAAATTTAAATTGTTTAAAAAAGTAGATAATTATTTATTTAGCTTATTGACTATAATAACCCCGGGCAGTTCACTTCCATTTTATTCATAATGGCTATTTCCAATACTACCTATTCACCTTTAACCTCTAATATACCACTACCACTACTTCTGTTTATCTTACAGCTGAGGACAGACCCTCTGATTCACAGAGAAAACAGATGGTATCCCAACAATTCCTGACTTCAAACCTACAGGCATGGCCTGACTTTTTCCAACTTACCCTTTTTTCCCCTTCGTAAAGCTGTGCTCTGGGCCTCTGCTTCTTGGCCTCTGTGGTCACTTGACTATCTACACCCTCTTTCAATACTAGGTCCTTTCTAGTAGCATATGAACACACCCAAGGCATTTCTATCCTTGAAAAATAAACAAATTAAAACAAACCACATGAATTATCTTTACTTGCCCTTTCTACTTATCCTCTCCACTTCCTTATCTCCTTTACAAATCACTGCATTCCGGCTTCAATCCCAACATCTTCACAACACAATGTTTGCCAGTCACTAATGGCTTCCTGTTGTTAAATCCCAAATGGACAGGGGTTCTTTTTAGTTTTCATTTTCCTTCTGGATATAACCCCAACTCTCACTGGCTTCAACTGACATGTGCAAATTAAAATCTTCCAAGAACAACCTTTTCTGGGGCTGCCAACAAGTTAAAATCCATTTGGACTAGGAATGTTTGAATGAGTAAGTGATTTTACTATTGGTCTATATTAGATATTTAACGAAATTAGTCTTCAGAATCACAACTGGAATGTGCCTTCTAAACAATGAATCACCACAGTTGGGGTGTTTGCAGAAACATACCTAAAAGAAAAAGAAAGCATAGGCTCTCTAGCATACACAGACTCAATCTTTAACATTTTTTTTTAATTTAGTAGTAACAAGGAGAGACTAGAAGTACATGTTAAACATATTTGAAATCAGAGTTATTGAATATAAAGATAATAAGCAGCACAGATCCAAGTTACTGGCATTTACTTACATTGCAAGTTAAATGAAAACAACTGAAGAAAGAATATCGAATAGGTATTGAAATTTTACTACAGTACGAATGAGATTTCATGACTTAAACTTATTAAAATTATGAGTTTGAGCACTCTCAAAGAATGGTAGAAATGAACAAGAGGGTACAAAACATCTCAGATCACTATACCATAATTGCCCTCAACAGGAAGAGGCAAGAAGAGAAGCAAGCGAGTAGGACAAATGAAATATAAGGATTTTTATCAAACTCAACGTTATTTATTAGTAATAATGTTCTTGAAATGTGCTAAAGATTCAGAGACATCCTTGAGGAAATAGAAGTCATTGAGAATCAAAATACCCAGGGGCAAAGAGAGTATTATGCTTGATGAGAATGACCTGCAGGAATTGCTGAAAATTCTAGAGTAAATTTCTTCAACTGCAGGAATTGCTGAAAATTCTAGAGTAAATTTCTTCAGTAATCATTCTATCTGAATCACACACTTCGGTCTTGTCGAATGCTCTGTGCCAAATGATGCAGAGAAACAACTGTTCTTGAGCAGTCTGTTGCTGCTTTTAAGTACAGGAGAAATAAAAGTGAAAAATCTTACTGAAATAATTTAATCGACCAAAGTGTTTGGATCCAAATTCCAGTAATAGCAGCACCATGATCAAATTTATTTGATTACGACAAAAGCAGCCCACTCCGGGGCTTCCCTAGTGGCGCAGTGGTTGAGGGTCCGCCTGCCGATGCAGGGGACACGGGTTCGTGCCCCGGTCCGGGAAGATCCCACATGCCGCGGAGCGACTGGGCCCGTGAGCCATGGCCGCTGAGCCTGCGCGTCCGGAGCCTGTGCTCCACAATGGGAGAGGCCACAACAGTGAGAGGCCCGCGTACCGGAAAAAAAAAAAAAAAAAAAAAAAAAGCAACCTACTCCGGAGGTGATATTGTAAAGACACCACCACATACTGTAAAACAGAGAACACTCTCAAGAGCTTGTACCAAGAATGTGGTGTGGCATGACCTGCCAAGCGTGGCCTGCAGCACTCATGCCAAGCATGGCCTGCAGGACTCATGCCATTCAGTGCTGGCACACAACACTCTGATTCCTCTTGTTTTCTACCTTGCTGAGGCCTCCCTGTTATTTCAGGGAATAAAATTTTGTCTATATCTGAAAACAGTCACAACAAGCAAAGAAACAAACTATGAAGCCATGTAAAAATAAATTTAATTAGTAAATCTTCAATTATCTTTGAGTGTTATCTAATTTTTAAATGGAATATAACAAACAATTTCTGAACTAAGCAAGTTATAGAGGGTAATGAAAACATGACGTGTATTCCAGCCTGCCTCAACATCACCTATACTCCACCCTGTCTCCAAGGTTCCAGATTTTTAAATGAAAAATTCATATATTCGAAATTTCTAGAAATTTACAACCTTTCATATGACTGCCAAAGTAGCATTTATTTCTAAAGTCCTGTTTTCGTGAGGTCTCTCTAGCCTGGCTCCCCTATCTCTTCTAAGGCAAGGTGGACAACTCTTTGCTATGGGTTCAATATTCTCTGACACTCTGGCTTTATGACCTAGGAAATTGCTTAATGTCTTTACATTCCACTTTCCTAATTATAAAGAGGGCAGAATAGTTTTTATTTGTGCATTAAATAAAGTAACAAATATGAAGAGTTCAGCCAACCACTGACATAGCCTAAGTACTCAATCCAGGTGAGCTATTATGATGCTACATGATGGCAGATGCAAAAACCTAGGGATCACTCTTGACTCCCCCCTTTTTCAGGTCCTGATGGATGTATGTGGTGTCCAAGTCTCACTCATTTTTAACTCCTTAATATCTTTCAAATCTATATCCTCATTCCCTGTCCAGTATCTCTGCTTCACTTTAGATTCTGTTGTCTGTTGCATACACTTGTCTCCTGGTCTCTAGTTTCAAGGCCTCTGCTCCAAACCTAATTTCCATATAGTAGTTTAATCCTATAGAACAATTTAGTCATATAGAAATCAGTTCACATCACTTCCCTTAAAGATAAAGTGCAAAATCACTAACATAGCACAAGAGCCCTTTGGGATCAAGCTATTGCATGGTTTCCAGCCTCATTCTTGCCACTCTGTTTTCAGTGCTATACAAACTGATTGGATTGACTTATGATCAAATCTCAGTCGACAAAGAATATGTTAAACATTTAAACATATTTGGCCTTTCAGTTTATTCATGCTAAGTTTTTGCTTTCTTCTTGACCTTATCATTTTTGAACTGCAGGAGAGAACTATGAAACCAAACTTTTTACTGTATACACACACGCCAAATAATGTCTTTGCCTCTGAAAATACTTGTATTGCTACCACTTATATGGACATATTTTATTTTTACTTTAAAAATATATACATTTAGTCTCACCTTTAACCCAAATATATTAGAATTACACAGAAATAATCAATTTATCTGCCAAATGAGAGAAACATTCTCATTAATGTATAAGGACACTTCATTTTTGACTGAAATTGGTTTCTGCTGGCTTAATCTTCCAACAGACTTTTCCTAAATGACCTCATTGTTTTCAAACATAAAGTGAAATCAGAATCATCCTCTAAGGACCCTCTCTCCCTCATCATTATACATTTCCAAAAGATTATGCCACTAAATTTCTAGACAGCTTCATAACTGGAAAGCCAAGAATGTTTTGATCACTAGAAATGCCGCTAGAGAAGATGGTTCCTTCCAAGGGGATATAATCATTTGAATATTTATGTTCCTGTATGTGGGTTTTGGCTTGCCATTCATCCACTTATTTATTCACACATGCAACACCTCATACGTCAAGAAAATGCAAGTACTGAGTTTTCTTAGCATTTATATTCCAAAGGGAAAATACATTTTTCCTCAAAAAAAATTTTTTTTTAAATCTGTAAAGCTGGGATAAAAATAGTAACCTACCTTAAAGAGATATGGTGAAATTAAATGAGTTAATAGATTACTATGTTTAAAACAGTGCCTGGCAAATAACCAATTCTCATGAACTGTTAGCTATTATAGGCTATTATTTCATAAATAACAATAGAATTTTGATATATGTTTAGCCTTCAGTATTGGATTTTTGAACTCACTTTAGATAAATAGTAATAATCAATACTCATGTAGTATATAAGATTCATGGTTCACATGTATTTTCCCTGAAAAGTTAGCATGATTGTGCTTTGGGGTAATTTGAAAGGCAAGAATGAGAGTAGTGATGCAAATCCCATACAAAATCCCTCTTGACTTAAACTCTTGTAACAGGGATTGCTAGCTGTCTCCTAATATCCAATTTTTCCTTCATCCTTTTGGTAATAAGTCCTATGAGTTTTAGCTTTTTTTTTTTTTCCCAACAAAAGATACATTTTCTAGACTCCCTTGCAGCTAGGTATGAAATGTAAATACATTTGGGCATTGGCATATGAAATGAAACAGGATGCAAACTCTGTATGGTAGTCTTGAAGGGAGAATTCCCCTGCCTTCTTCTTCGCCTTTATGTGACTGGAATATGAACATGATGGCAGGAGTTGGAGCAGCCATTTTGAAGTAAGGTGTGAAAGCTCTGTGTTGAGAATGGCAGAGGACCAAGAAAAAAGAAGCTTGTGTCTTTTGACCCCATACTTAGATTGTAATATGAAAAAATAAATTTCTCACTTATTTAAGACACTATATCAGGTATTTGCTACAGTAGCTATGCCTGTATTCTCTACTTAAAAACCCCATATTTAAAGATCTGGCTTGCCTACCTATAAAATTTGCATTCTATCCACATAAACATGGTAGAATAAATACTGTTTTTGTATTTTAAATTTAGTGTTTTAAAATGATATCCATTAATGTCTATTTAATTATTTTTTCATTTTATTTTAAAGACACAGCTTCAAGAGTATGCTTGTGTCTTGAGTGTGATATTAATTTAGCTTCAATGAGAAAAAATATTCTTATGACTATTGATCTCAAATTTTAATATGCAAATTAATGATAGATGTAATTTTAAAAACAGATGAAAATATATATAATTTCAAAACACAAGTTAAAAATCTGATGTTTAGAAATGCAGATATTTTATGAATTAAGAATACTTTTATTGTTACCTTCCCTAAGTGGGAAGTGCTGGGTGTATTTAAATGACAGTTCCAAAGGGGCTTGAAATTTCATGAGTGGTAGAATGTGGGTTTGATGATTAAGAAATTCACAACATTTCTTTTTAGAATGGCTCTTTTTAGAGTAACAAATACAGATGTCATTAGGTACCTGCTATGAAACAAATTGTGCTTACACGGAATGAATGGATAGTATGTGTTTCTTCCTCTGATGAAACATGAGCTCAAGAAAGTTACCACCAGATGCAGGAATTTCCACATATAGGAAAACAGCTACAAAGAAAGGCACACACAAGATGCAGTAATGGCAACATAAAGAGAGCAATGGATTATTTAAACCTCAGCAAATAAAAATGGATTATTTAAACCTTGCATTGCTTATCACATTCACCATATATACACTTCAGTTTTTTACTAATTATCCAATGCTGCTTGACAAGTAAGAAGTCTTTTTTATCAAAAGGAAAAAATATGTTCACTCCGTCTAATGCTCTCATAATATGGGTGATAATAGTTACAGTTTAATTATTAATCTATGTTGATATTGTTAAATTATTGGTATTTTATATTTTTTCCAGTTAGTTTTTGATGCTCTATTCAATTCTATTTAATACAGTTTTTTTTTGAAACCACTGTAAAAAAAATAGTTGATAATAGTTACTATGCATTGAGTGACTATGATGTCCCAGGTACTTAACCCTCACTATTTCTTTTGGTTCCGCCAAAAACCCTGTGAGGCAGGCGTTACTATTATTGACCCTTTATGGATGAGAAGTATCCAAGTAGGGATTTGAGCCTATGTTCATCAGACTCCATTGTCCACATTCTTTCCATTATGTAATCTTCATCCTTGATTCACTTCCTTATTACACCACTGGTCCTATTGCATAACAAGAATTCATGTTGGTTAACTGTTCCCTCTTCTCCCTCTGACTGTTAGCTCCTTAATGCTTGGAGCACTCGATGAATTTTATGTAATGAAAGACATGTGCTGAAGAAAATTTCACTCAGACAGTCCTTGAAAGGAAAGGATGCCTCTTTAAGGCAAATACAATCCATCTTTAAGCTGTGTACTTAAACATAAATACAGCCTGGATGGTCTTTTAAATATTGCCTTTCCAAACCACAGTCAGCAAGCAGAAGGTCTCCTGCAAAATTCTCCATTTGTCCCTAAATTTATCACGCTTTGCTTTCGTGACAGAGTTGCCAAATACGTTCTTGATAAAACATGTTCTGTGATGGCATCACGTAACGACACCCACAGGCTGTACACCTGTGGTCAAAACAGATAGGAGAATGGCATATTTAGATCAGACAATAAAAAGAATTGAATATCTGTGCTCTGGTTCTACATATGAAATTAAGCAGTATCAAGCCCGAGCTTAAAAATGATTCCCTTACTATATTTCTTTATTTGAATAAAATATTACATATACATATACATACATACATACATATATATATATATATATATAGAGAGAGAGAGAGAGAGAGAGAGAGAGAGAGAGAGAAGGTCTTCAAGATAATGAGTTGTTTTCAGTTTTTTTCTTTGTTTGCTTACACCTTGTTTCATTCCCCCCACCCCCATCCTTCTTTAAAGACATAAGGGCATTCTGAAAATAGAATGCTAACAGCTGTAACAGTCTGGTTACAAGAAGTCAGAAGTGGCATGAAAGGATATCAAGAGATTTGCCCATCAAGCAAATTTTAAATTAACTACCGTACATGATTAAAATGTCTAAATATTGGTTCATTGCTTAAATGTTTCAATTCCAAGAAAATTCATCTAGTCATAACATACACATTTTTTAAACCACTGGATCTATTTAACATTGCTTCCAAAAGATCATATAGTCTGTTATTCTTCAGTAAGAAAATTGGGTTTTAAATTCATTCATCAGGACAGAATAAGATTTTTCTTTTTATGAACTCCAGATACTCTTTAATACTGAATTTCAAACAAAATATTTTCACATGGAAAACTACTGGGAGACATCTACATATTCTTTTGAATTTATACTTCATATAGGACTTGTAATGGATCCTTTAAAATTACACGAGAATGTGGCCAGAAACTGCAAAGTCAGATATTTGCATCCTTCCTAACGTTCATTTACACATTCATCCACCTGAGTATTGGAGATTTTCAGCTATCCTAGAATCTGATTTGATTAGGCAACCAGCTGGCTAGCTTTGAGGTCTTTCCAGATACGGGAGTGGGGGAGGTAGGGAGTGAACCTTGAAAAGGAGAGTCCACAGAAACATGAAGTAAAAAAAAATTAGGTCATGACTACAGCAAAGAAAAAAGTGTAAAGAGAAAAAGGCAAAGGTACAGTGTGCAAGGTAAAATGAAACAAAGGAAGAGTAATTAGGAAAACTGCCGGTTCCTTTCACTGGAGACCTTGGGGGAAATGCTTTATCATGCCTAATGACAAGTAACCTGCACAGAGTCAAAACTACATGTGAAAGGTTTGTCCTAAATTGATGAAAACGATAATGAAAAAAAAAATCCTACATTTAATCACTGAGCAATACATTCCCTAAAGAACACACACTGACTCACAGAACTTTAATTCCATTCGGGATCACATCTCAAAAACACGTTTTTCCCTTGAGTGGGGTCTGGCTGTGTCTCTGACTCAGTCTGTTTCTAGTTAAGTGCAGCACAATGATGGGCTGGAAAGAAAATGTTTAATTAAACTGTCTCTCTGGTATCAGATATTTAAAGTATGTACGCTATGCTCTCTAAAAACTGATAATTAAAGCCGTTGACACTAATTTGTGTGTATAGATGTAGTATTTTATTTTGGATGTCTTAGAATTTTAAACTTGTAAAGAAAATCCTTAGGAGTAATAATATAACTAAAACATAACTTACGATGTACCATGCTATCTTCTATGATTCTATGTATGTGTCATTTAATTTTCACAACAACCCTATGAGGTAGGCACTAATTTTATCCCTAGTTTACAGATGAGAAACATGGGGGCAAAGTAACACTTCATGGCTCATGAGTTGTCTAGCTGGTAACTGAATTCAACAGTCTTGCTCTTGTGTCGAAATAATAATATACACGAGTTTTGATATTACACAAGCTTGTTTTTTTGATTATGAATATTGAAGAGAATCTCACCACTTAAAATGCATTATTTGACTGGAAAGCCTTCTCAGAAGTATTTCTACTAATGACTTTGTTGTCCTGATCATACAACAGCTTAATTTCCAAGTCCTTTCCTCACCGCAGTCTGCACCACACAGCTCTGGAACCACCTGGCCTTGCCTCTTATTATCTGTGTGACTCTCACTGTTGCTTATGTCCCTTCTGTCCCATTTCCTCATGTGTAAAATAAGGAGAATAACAGTACCCATATGTAACGAGAACCAAGCGAGTTCTAGTGAAAGTTAAACTAGCTAATCCACATAAAGCACTTACTACAGGGTTTGGCATGAAGTAAGCACTCAGTAAATGCCAGTTTTCATCACTGTCACTGATGTGAGGCAGTCCTCTGCTCATCTCATGCTCCTCTAATGTTATGCAGACCTTACATTTCCTATTATTGCATAAAACTTTGGAGAAAAACAACAAGGCTCTGTTTAGTTTTTGTAAGAGCCAGATAGACACAGTGGGGAAAATCTATAAATGCAGAGAGATCTTTTAAAATACTGTAATATAAATGTGGCATCTTTTTCTCTCTCTAAACAAACCATTACCTAATTCCAAAGTGCACGTACCACAAAATATTCAATTTTAAACAACTTTCTATTTTCCTGATAGCCAAACTCCATACCGGCGTCATCAATAGCAGCTTATGAACTTCATCCTTTTCAGATGGTTTGAAAGGTTTAAACCAGAGAAGAAAAGAAAAGTCAGTTTATTTGGAATAATGAAATTTAGGGTTTGGCAACCATTACTCTTACAAAGGTATCTAAGGAGGTACATTTACTTAAAGAACTCTGTTTAAGCGACACAAAATAAACATTTTTTAAGGCAGTGAGAGAAGGAAAAGCAATAACAATCTCCCCAACTTTCTTTGCTATTTTGAGCTTTGCTGACAACAGAAGCTTTTCAGCTGCTGATCATAAAGAGAAGAAAATCTTATTTTAAGCTTCAGTCCACAACAAGAAAAATTATTCAATATTCTCTGTGACAATGCTCACAGGCACCTTGGAACTTCTGTGAGCTCCAAGACCTACTCCTCAAGTAATATATGGTGGCATGGAATCAATGAGAAAGTAATTTGTACGCCAAATACAAGTGGACACTGTA
Organism: Stenella coeruleoalba; assembly: GCF_951394435.1. NCBI lineage: Eukaryota > Metazoa > Chordata > Mammalia > Artiodactyla > Delphinidae > Stenella > Stenella coeruleoalba. Next base: position 112,159,244 of record NC_137150.1, on the reverse strand, counting down.
ATGAGGCAGAAGGACTTATTTAAACTGGAAAGCCCCAGACACAGTATAAATAAGCATCTTGGCAGTGGAGACTGGGACAGACATGAGTGCATGTGGATTTGGGAATGTGCTTCCCTGCCGGAAATCATTCAATTATCAAAATTCTTTCCCCCTGAGACTTACAAACAGAAACCTTGGCCAGTGTTCAAATATTAAACATTAATGATGTTCTCCTGATGTTTAAAGAAGAGAGGGAAGGCTGTGGTCTATGTTAGTCGTTAGAGAAACAGTTGTGAGAGAACTCTGGATAGATTTTGGGAAAATTAAAGATATTGCCATCAGCTTCCAGCTTTGTTTTTCTAGTAAGAAGGGAAGCATTTCTGGATGCCCTTAGTTCTTCTCTACTTTGAGATAAGTGATTGTACATTTACTTTTATGATGGTTAGTAGATTTATTCATTCATTTAACACATATTTATCAGATGCCCACTGTGTGCCAGACGTCACGGAAAACTCTGGGGTGCAAGGGTGAAGATGACAAAGTTTATGCCTAAGAGAGGTAAGGTCCTGGGGAGGGGAGTCAGACAAAAGGGGGTAAACAAGGAAGATAATTGCAATGTTTAGTAAGGAACATGGAAAAATCAAACGAAAGGCTGACAGAAAGGATAAGAGAATAATGTTTTATGTAGAACGAATGAACACATGGTGAGGAGTTTGGATTTTATTTGAGGTCTGAGAGGAAGTCATCAGAAGTTTTTAAAAAGCGAGGACTTCCCTGGTGGCGCAGTGGTTAAGAATCCTCCTGCTAATGCAGGGGACACGGGTTCGAGCCCTGGTCTGGGAAGATCCCACATGCTGCAGAGCAACTAAGCCCGTGCGCCACAACTACTGAGCCTGTGTGCTGCAACTACTGAAGCCCACGTGCCTAGAGCCCGTGCTCCGCAACAAGAGAAGCCACCGCAATGAGAAGCCGGCGCACAGCAACAGAGTAGCCCCTGCTCACCGCAACTAGAGAAAGCCCACGTGTAGCAACGAAGACCCAACGCAGACAAAAATAGAGAAAGAAAGAAATTTAAAAAGCAAAATATTGTGATCCAATAAATAAAGATCACTTCTGCTACTGAGTGAAGATGTGTAGTAGGGTTTGGGAGCAGGGGTGGAAGTGGGGAAGTTAAGATTTTGTGGCAATGATCTAGGCCAAGAAAGGAGGTGGCTTGCTCAAAGAGATGTCAGAATAGAATGCGACAAAACCTCAAATTAAAGCAATACTTTGGAAAGTCAGTAGGACTTGCTGCAGAGGAACGGGGGGTGGGGATTGACTGTAAGGTAAGAATCCTAGGGGGCTCATAGATATCTAGCTTGTAATTAGATCTATAGCATTTTGTTTTGTTTCCAGGTTAGAACCTCAGACCTTATTCACCTTATAACTGAAACATCTGTAGCATTATTTTGTTTACTAAAGATTTTACTGGGGGTCAGGTTTGGGAGAAGGGGGAAGAGAAAGGGCTCCCTTTTAAACATACTGCAACTCAGACTCTTAGGAGGAGTGCAGAAAATAAATGTTTTTATGTGTATCAAATACTATTAGGAATCTACCTGTTACTCAGTTTTATTTTCTTTCTATCAGAACTTATTTTGCTCTGGTTGAAATGATTTCAACTTTTAAAGAAGTACCCATCTTAAAATAAATACTGCTACTGCTCTTAAAGTGTATTTATTTATGTACATATTTATTTATGTATTTGTTTCTTCAAAAAGAAATTCCGAAATACGCCTATTGAATCATGTAGGCCAGAAAGTTTGTCAATAACATTTTGTGTTAAAAATTCACTTGACCAAAGAATTCAGATTTTCTTGACAAAACTCTTGAGATAAGTGTAAAGAAAAACTTTGTTGTTCTTTCACAACAAGTATTTTGTTTGGTGGTGACTATATTGTATCTCAAGATGTATACTTGGATGAATAATGCATGTTAGGATTTTGAATTTTATTGGCTAACCATTATTTCATTAATTTATGGTCGCATCGTTGAAATCATTGAACATTAAACAATTATTCAACTTAGTATATGTACTGGGTTGAATAGTATCCCCCCAGAATTGATGTTCACCTGGGACTTGTGACTATGCTCTTATTTCGATAGAGGGTCTTGCACATGAAATCCAGTTAAGATGAGAGCACACTGAACTAAGGAAGATGTCTTTATGATGGGTGTTCTTATGAGAAGGGGGACATTTGGACTCATACACAAAGATACACAGGGGAGAAGTCCATGTGAAGATGAAGACAGAGACTGGACTTATGCTGTCACAAACCAAGGGATGTCAAGCATTGCCAGCAACCCTCAGAAACTAGAAAGGCAAGGAAGGATCCTTTGCTAGAGCCTTTGGAGGGAGCATAGCCCTGCTGATACTTTAATTTTGAACTTTTTTCCTCCAGAACTGTGAGAGAAAAAAATTTCTGTTGTTTTAAGGCACGCAGTTTGTGGTAATTTGTTATGGCAGCCTTAGGAAATGAATATAACATGCAACAATAACTAGCAGCTAGCATTTATTCAATGATCGTTATGTATCAGGCTTTATGTTAAATGAAAGTTTGGAAAAAAATTTCTTATCAAGATTAATTATAATTTTGCTTATATCCTTAATATAGCAAAAATCGATGTCATTTAAAATTTTTATCATCAGTTTATAAATCAGAAAATACACCCTGCAAAGAAGTACATAGTCATACATACACAAGCATCCCATTAATCTACAACTTTTCACATTTGCTACCCAGGGAGACATCTTACATTAAATTATATTCCTGTTCTATCAAACTTACCAGACCATGAAACTGGCCTACAAGACTCAGCTAACCTTACATGTGTGACCTAACAAATGGCAGGGCACTGGGAATTAAGCATATACTGTAAGCTTTCCAAACTAAAAAATGCATTCACATTTGTTTATACACTGCAGAAATTTGTATAACATTTGTTTCTATCTATGAAGCACCAAAATGACCATTAAATGCAATACATATAGATGATTAGTGTGTAGACCAAAAAGAAATTGGTTAAGTAAATTCTCTAAATTTTTAAAATAATCTGCACTAGTGTCAAAGTACACAGCCATACCGAGTCAGAGAGATGTTTGTATGGTAACAAGGTCAGTAACAGACTCCAGATGTGTCATTAGAAGACCCTGAGGAAAGCTCCCAGTAGCTTGGGCATTAAGAAGGACTCTGCTAAAATAAACCTCATTTGGAATGAAAGAGGCTATCCTTTGCATTCATAATAACATGCTTTAGTTCTTAAAATACTAGCAACCTGTTCCAATTCATCATCAAACATTTTAAAAACAATGACACTGAATGAAGAAGTACAAAAGAACTGTTTTAGACTTAGGTCACTTGCTGGATTTTTGGCTACTTTTGGCTCGGTGACAAAAATAATTATTGCCTACTTATGTTCCTTCAGTTTAAGATGGCCTCCAAGGCTCTCAGAAACTCCTCCACGCCAGTTAGAACAAGGATACACAAAAACAACATTAAAAGTTATAGCCACTTTTTTTTTATAGTTATATAGGGCAAACAAAAGGCAAAACTGATCTGGTCTTGGGGCTACATATTCATAAGATATGAAACTCTTACAAGTGCTAAATCTTAATGAAGAAAGGAAAAAGGAAAGAGCGTAGACAGTGATTATAACTTAGCTTCCAAAACGTACAGCTTCCCCCCACTTCCGTAATTATGAACATTCTGACTAAACTGGGTGACTCTCATGTGTAAGCCATATGGATTTTTTTCAAGTGATTAAAGCAGAGTGTGACTGTATAGTAATTCCAGTTCTGCCACTTTTCTCATTATGTCACTTGGGTTACTCTGTGGTTTAACCTCCCTGCAATTCAATTTTCTGGTGTTCCTTGTAAGGAGTACTTATCCACCTGGCAAGAAAGCTCTGGCAAGACTTCTTTTTGTTTTATTTATTAATTTTCTTGAAATGCTTCCCTTGACTCTAAAACAGCATCCCAACCTGGGAAATCATTCCAATATATGCTCAGAACAGCTATATCTGTAATTAATGAGGAATGGATTATTGTTGAAACATCTGACCATTTAACTGTACCTTCATTCAAGGGTATGAGGCCAATAACATTATTTCTGATACGTGAAATATATATTTTTTTCATTTATACACTTAGTATCAACCCACGTTGGATCAAACAACTACTTTGCATAACAGGAACTTTCCTCTCTGGCCTCTTTGCTTTATTTAAATTAGTTATTTAGACTTTTCAGTGTACTTTGTGCTCTGAATCGTTTATGCTTCCTCCAATCCTTGAATAACATCTTCATTCCCCCAGAGAAAGGACACACGCGCGTGCGCGCGCACACACACACACACACACAATCAGAATATTATTACTGCTCCAGCACAAATTGATGACTGAAATAAGAGAGGAACTAACAGAGATGATATCTGTTCCAGTAAACTTGGGAAATCAGGAGAGTCAAGCATTTTTTTTTGACAGGACCTATAATGCCATGTTATGAAAATAGTTCAATAGTGAACTGGCAGAAAGAAGGCTTAATCTGAAATACCAGCTCTCCCTTTAACTATGTATCCTTAGGAAAGTCTCCGTCATCATCTAAACTTGTCTCATTGGATGAAAGCCTTTCCCATTAAGAAGTAAATTCATATAAGCCAAGGTCGTAATACATTTTCTCTGTGGTGTTCCCCAGTGTTCACAACCATACCTAGGATATTCTAGTAACTTTATGAATCTCTGTAGAATCAGAGAATGAATGAATGAACTTCAGTTTCTTCATCTGCAAATAGACATTATAATGTTTTTATACAGGGATTGTTACAATAATCAAACGGCACATGCAGAAGCATCTAAAACAATAACTGTCACATGGTAAACAAGTAGAATTTCAATATGTTCTTTCTTAAATAGAAAATTGAAAAAGAAAAAAAAAGAACTTCTGCATTTGTTGGGCGATGTTATCATCTATCTTATATACCAAAATAAAGAGAACAGATTAACTGAATGTGTGAGTCCATCACCCACGTAAAGCTGGGTTGGAAAAATGTTTCTGCTCCCTCACTAATCTCTTTCCATATCCCCAAATGCTGCTTAGTCTTAGGATAAAATAGTTTTGTTCTCCCAGTTGATTTTACTGCTGAGCTAAATAATTTTCTGAATCAACATATAATGGTTACATTAGGCAGTCTATTTGCATTGTCAATAAAACAGTATTTATATAAGCAAAAATAATTCTGCATTTTATTCATTAGTGTCTATGTGTTTTCTCACTTTTACAGTAAAAACAAATTACTGCTCTGGAAGTATAGGTACACACACACACACGCACACACACACAGTCTTTTGTCATGGTAGTATATGAAGGGAGATTTCAGTTGTCAGAATTTAGGCTGAGACACTGCAAAATGTCAAATATTAATCATTCATCAGTCCCCCACCTCCACCTTCCACTGACAGCAGGAAGAAGTACATTAAGAGAATTACTTCCCCATTAAGTGAGGTAACATCTGCCTCAAAGCTGGGTGAGGATGGAGTCTGGACCATCTCCTCAGCAAGATCTGTTCATGTGGAATAACATAACAGAGGCATACAGTTTTGCCTGAGGGCTCTTTCACGATTTGGGGTGCACAATTTGGTAGAAATTGTAATAAAGCAAGTATCGTTTGGCACACCAGTAATCTGCATTGAGTAAAGACTTCTGAGTACAAAATTCATACACACGATTTTCATTGTTTTTTTTTTCCTTTTAACTCCATGAATCATGATGATAAAAATCAACCAACCAACCAAACAAACACAACACTGAAGAACAGAGGTTTTTCCATCCACAAGTTTCAATAATGACTTTCTGGATTTCCTTTTGGAACTTTGTGTAAAAGTAAAACAATACTTTCTAATTAGGAAGGGTCACCCTTTCCTCAGAGGCTGCAGACACATGGTACATATGCTCATCGCCAGCCTCACATTTTCAAGCATTTTCAGTAGACAGGGCTTGAGAGTGTAATGAACGGAAACAGCATGACCATGTTAATCCAGTTGTGATTAAAACCAAGGGGAACTAGTCACCGTTTAGAATTAACAAAGTTTGTATGTTATGTGATTGAAAGGAGTAGGTCTTCAATAAATGAGGAATGAGGAAAAATAAAAACTTCAATAATATTTTACTGATGTTTGAGATAGAACTTTCATTAATATGACAGATACATCAGTAAAAATGAAGAAAATAACTTTAGGACCTTGGACTCACACTAAGTTTGTGAACTCATCTAAATTTCTGTCACTGAGACATTTGATGAACTCATAATAAGACTTTAACTTGTAAAATGTCTTACAAGTGAAAAGTAGTGTCTTTACATCTACTCATTTCTCTGACTTTTTATTCTTATGACAACCCTGTGATAAAGATACTGCAGATGTCAGTATCTTAACTTTTAAGAGAGAAAATAGAAGTGTCCCATTTTTATAAAGCATTCCGGGTTATTCTGAAGCAGGAGCTCGAGATGTACCTTCTTCTACTGTTTGGGGAGCTTCTGAGTGTAATTAGAATGTGTGTTGGTCACCCCCAAATCTCTCAATTTTTTTTTTTTTTTTTTTTTTTTGCGGTACACAGGCCTCTCACTGTTGTGGCCTCTCCCGTTGCGGAGCACAGGCTCCGGACGCGCAGGCTCAGCGGCCATGGCTCACGGGCCCAGCCGCTCCACGGCACATGGGATCTTCCCGGACCGGGACACGAACCCGTGTCCCCTGCATCGGCAGGCGGACTCTCAACCACTGTGCCACCAGGGAAGCCCGCAAATCTCTCAATTTTAACTGAAGTTCTGTGCGTGGTATTCAGTAGTTTTGGTTAAATCAATTAATGTACGTAAACACAGTACATTATTTTGTGGGCACTATTGATCTTTTTCATAAATAGGTTATATCCTCACAAAAGGACGTATTCTAAGGCCTATCACATATACCAACAGTCACTTGCCAGAAAATAAGTTTGAGGTTATAAGCCTTTTGTAATAACGTCCCTTAAACCCTGGGCAAAAATAATCCATTAACAAACAAATGCTAAAAACGAGGTAAAATAAACTAGGATAATTTAAGCATATTTTTAGACTGACAGTTTGGGAATTCTGCCAACTGGCGAAGTAGGGTGTAAACGTGATTTTTAGACTCATGATTGATTTCTATTAAATCCAGTACATGACCGAGAAAGAGGAATTTATCATACTTTCAGGGAAAAAAACATCCTTAAAGTCCTTCTCACTTGCTAAAAATATCCAGTAGAACACGAAGTTACAAATTGAACTTGACTCTCTGGGCAGGGTTGGAGTAAATTAGCAGATCTTGAAATAATCATGTAAACTGGAACTGCCACTCTTTGAGGCAGCCTGATAATTGGACTGCAATGAATCCCTGGTTTGTACAACTCCATCAGGGAAGCTCCTCCACCTTCTGGCCCAGTTTCGGTTAGTCTGGCATAGGATAATGCCTTTCAGTTACTGCAGCTCACAGTTTACACAAGTTGTTCACATTCCATTTGCTCATTATATCCCATAATGATCATTTGAAGTAAGCTGAAAAGAGAACATTGCCTTCATTTCATAAACAAAGAAAAGTGGCTCAGAAAGATCAAGTTGACTTCCTCAAGGTCACCTGGCAAGGCAGTGGTTGAACCGACATCAGAACAGTGGTTTTCTATGCTACTGCTACACCATGACATACTCTGATGTTTTGTGTTATTTTTTCCCACCTAGGAATGATGACCACAATCATTCTCCTAAACCACAAATAATGACTGGAATAAGAAATTAGGGCAGGAAAGCAGCCACTATAGATTCAGTCTTGTGCCTTGTTTGGCTTAAAACTTCTGACATAAATTAACATTTTATTTAGCAATAGAGACATCACTGAAACCCCAGCTAGACATTAAATGATGTTCAGTCTTTGGACTGTGTTTCACTCCATCTAAGTTGTGTCTTTTTCTCCCTTTAAATGTGTTGGCCATATTTAAACATTTAGCTAGAACAACTTCAAACAGAGACTAAATTAAATGAAGAAATTTTGGAATTTGGTATCCCTCTCCCACTGCATATCTAATTTCATATCCTTGCTATACTTCTTATACCTACAATTTGATTTCTTTTTGTTCTTGTCTTTGTTATTTTAACCTCTTAATATTTTACCTGTATGGCAACAATTAAATATTTTCTCCTCAAAGATTATAGTGTACATGTGTGAAATATGTTTTAATTCATCAACACACAAGAAATACATATGTACATTTTGAAATTAAGACACAGTATGGAAATATGATATTTATAGGTTTATTCTGTAGTTTCTCCATTTAAAAGTTTAAAATAAAGTTGATTTCCTGTTCTGTTTTCTCCTTCATCCCATGTTAATATGCTCTAGGCATCCTGTACATATCTCAATTTGTTTTTGAATACCAAAGATCACACTAATGGCTTTATTTACTGCCGTCTATGCCAATATTAATATTTTGAGTATAGTGTCACAGCAGCACCAATGAAGAAAGAGCTTCAGAGTGAATTCAGAGTGAATTCCTCTGGAAATACATCAGTACCTTAGCCTGAAGTACAGTTTGGGATTCAATTATTCAACTCCTTTGGCTATTGTTTAATCTTTTAAATATTCTATTTCCATTGGGAGACACCAAGCTCAGATGACCACAAACTTTGTCATTTCAAAATGTCGACGACCCCAAACTCAAACTCTTTTTCAAAGACTGTAATTGTTAAGAATGATAATTATAACGTTGGACAATCACCTAAAAATCCATTTAAAAAAATGGTATTCGCCATGGGCAACACATTTGAATACCACATGCTATAATATTTATGCTAGTATGTGCCATTTTCAAAATGTGATGTCATGTAGAGATGTTTTTCTTGAATAGTAGAGAAAAAAAGTGTGTAGCTAAGAATTTGTGAACTTTGTATCTTGGCCCTAAACTTTAATATTCAAAGCACAGGGCTTCCCTGGTGGAGCAGTGGTTAAGAATCCCCCTGCCAATGCAGGGAACACGGGTTCGAGCCCTGGCTCAGGAAGATCCCACATGCCACGGAATAACTAAGCCCGTGTGCCACAACTACTGAGCCTGCACTCTAGACCCTGAGAGCCACAACTACTGAGCCTGCGTGCCACAGCTACTGAAGCCCACGTGCCTAGAGCCCGTGCTCTACAACAAGAGAAGCCGCCACAATGAGAAGCCCGCGAACTGCAATGAAGAGTAGCCCTCGCTTGCTGCAACTAGAGAATTTTTTTTTTTACATTTTATCAAAATGTAAAATGCATTTTGTAATTCTTAGGTATTTTATCAACAGGTATTTTTTTGTTATCAACAGGTATTTTTAGGCTTCCAAGGCCAGATACAAACTTCACTTTCTTTTCACCAGTTTATCAAGTTGTAAAGGAATGGTAAAAATACACAGTAAGAAAGAATGAACAGAAAACTTAACATAACATTAATGCACTGTACTCATCCTTAGATATCTATATCTTTATATCTATATATCTATATAGATCTATATCTACATCTCTATCTGTCTGTCATCTATCTATCTACTTATCTATCTATCTATCTAGGCTCTTGGAATTTTATTGAAAAAGTCAGGTGATTTAGTTGAAATTAACTTAACGCTATCCTAGTTATAAAACCAAAGAATTCTTGAAAATTATACTTAAAATCGCTCCAGTTTCTTTATCATAAATATGCAATTTCAAATGTGTTGGGAATACTCTACTTGCTATTTTGTGATAGAGCTCAGAATCATTCTTTTAGATATATAAAAATCTTGTTTTTGTTATTTTTAATATACATTAAATATAAATGCATACACTATATGTCGTGTGTATGTGTATGTATGTATGAATATTGTCTGGGACCCAAGTATGCATGGAAAATGAATTTTCTAATAACATGGAATTATGCAAACTTAGAATTCAATTGTTAGTTATAGAAGTACACAAACTGATTTATAAAAAATCATCTTGTGACAAGTTTTAACTAAGTTTGGCTTAAAACTTACATAAGGAAATTTAGTTATTGTAGTGTCATTTTTTTCTTGTCTTTACAAGGAGTTTTACAGAAAGTCTAACAATGTTGAATCAGAGAACAGAGATATTACAATGACTGAGTTTGTTACCTGAGCAGAATTGAGGCCAATGATTCCTTCTGCTCTATTGTGAATGGTATTAATGAAAAGTTACAGAGAACTGCAAATTCTGATAGTAACAATCACAATTTCACTGAAATGGCATACTGAATTATCTGGGACCCCAAGTCATCATATCTGACCTCAAAAACCATCAAAATTTTCAATATAACAATTTAACTAAAACATATTCATAATTGTTTATACATAGTCTACCAAATTAAAAATGAACCCTGAGCAACTCTATGCTTAATACCAATTTTCTCTCACAGAAAAGAGAAACAAAAGAAAGCAAGCTATTCACAATACCTGTAAATCTCATCCCCAGAAATTACCTTTTTATTCCTTTTTACCATCACATGCAAGTGATATTTAAAGAATAACTTTTCTCTATAGATAAGACCCTGATAAATCTTGAACCAATTTGTTTGCCTTACATTTGATTTTAAGGATTATCTTTCTTTCAAGGAACATAGTATATTTTATACTATAAAAATGTATAGTATATGTTACCTTACTAATTTGGCTACATTTCAAACCAAAGGAAATCAAAATGTGAATATCTCTTTGCAGATTCCCATTTTCATGTCATGTAGAAGAGTTGCAAAAACTTTCATTCTATTTTGCTTTTATTTTCAGGACTAAACATCTAGCGGATATAAAAACTAAATAGTACCAGATACTGTAAAAATAGGTTGTATATATTCAGTATCATGATTTTCAAACATATTGTGAGTAAAAGAAGAAAGAAAATGTTTTTCTTCCATCATGCATTTTTATGGCCATCT